>NC_132901.1:18340153-18575153 GCF_030463535.1 Salminus brasiliensis | reverse complement strand
TGATGGTAAATCAGGTAAACTGATGATGGAATTGAACGTAGTATATGGACAAAAGTATTGGGACACCTGCTCATTTGTTGCTTTTCCAAATCAAGGGTATTGAAAAATGTTTTGGAGGAACTGTCTCTACTGTCCTAATTGTGGAGCATTGCTGTGAGTATTTGAACATTAGAGCATTAGCGAGGTCACCCCAACTCATCCCCATTCCCTAACTCATCCCGAAAGAATCGGATGGAGCACCAACCCTCGTTCCAGAGAACACATTTCCACATTTCCATTTATACCCCTCAATAGACCATGACTGGCATTAGGCCAGAGTCATATTCTAATGGCAATACTTCTAGACAAACTGTGTGTATGTGCATCTGCACACTGTCAGCAGTGGGTGTAACTTGAAGCAGCTGAATGTGTTCATTAGAAAACGTGTCCACAAACATTTGGATAAACATTGGAGCTGGCCTTAGACTATTTGTGTGTCTATTCCTGCCTCTGTTGACTGACTACCAGATCATTTTGGATGATGAAGATAGAGCTGCTGCTGCTGCTGATGCTGATGATGATGCTGATGATTAAAGGCTGTTGGGCCAGTTTGGGCCTGAGCTTCCCTCCAGCTGTTTGAAATGTCATGGGATGATTCCTCACAGCTGGGGACTTGGCGAGTGTGTGTGGGTGAACATATTCTGTCCATGGATCGATAGATCTGGGATAGTTTCCAGACTGCGGTGAAGTCGGTTACTGGTCAGATCAGTGCTGTGGAGTCGTGGAAAAGTGTCAGACATGGTGTTTGTTTCTTTCGCTCGTTCAGTAGCATTATCGCCATGGTTACCCGTCTCCTCCCTCAGCTGTATGTTGACGTGCTCGAGTGTGTCACTTGAATAGAATGATAGAAATCAAGCCTCTCTCTCCTCTTTCTCTCTCTGTCCGTTTGCCTTCCATCTCGTCCCTTGCTCTCTCTCTCGTTCCACCCTTCTTCTCCCTCACCTTCTTTCCTCTCTGTCCCTCATTCCTGATTCCTTCTTTCTTGTTCTATCTTGTTCCTCTCTCTCCCTCTCTCTCTCCCTCTCTCTCTCTCTCTTTCTCTCTCTCTCCCTCTCTCTCTCTCTTTCTCTCTCTCTCTCTCTTTCTATACTCCCCCTTTCTCTCTCTCTCTCTCTCTCTCTCTCTCTCTCCCTCTTTCTCTCTCTCTCGTTACTTCCTCCTCCTCTCTCACCCTCTCTTTCTCTCCCCTCTCTTGTTCCTGATGCCTTCTTTCTTGCTCGTGCTCGTCCCTCTCTCCTCCTCTTCCTCTTTCTCTCCTCATCTCGCATCCTTTCCTTCTCTCTCTCTCACTCTCTCTGTCCTTCTGCCTTCTCTCTTTCTCTTTCTTTCCTCCCGCTCTTTATCTCACTCGTTCCTTATGTCCTCCTTCTCTCCTTTTCTCTCCCTCCTCCTCTCTATCCTCCCCACGTATTCACTCTTTCTCTCTCTCTCTCGCTCTCTCTCTCTCTCTCTCTCTCTCTTCTCTTTCTCGTTCTTAACTCTCTTTCTCGTCCCTCCCACCTCCTCACTCACCCTCTCTTTCTCTCCTCTCTCTCATTCCTGATGACTTCTTTCTTGCTCTCATCCTTCTCTCTCTCTCTCTCTCTCTGTCTCTGTTTCATACCCAACTTTCTTATTAATCCCTCTTTATCTTTCTTGTTCCTTTCTCGCATTCTCTCACTCTCTCTATCTATCCCCTCTCTTCTTCCTGATGCCTTCTTTTTTGCTCTCTCATTCCTCTCTCGCTCCTCCTCCTCCCTCACTCTTTATCTCTTCCCCTCTCTCATTCCTGCTTCTTTCTCTCTCGCTCGCTCTCGTTCCTCTCCCTCTTGCACTCTCTCTCTCTCAAAGGTCTTGCAGTAGCAGTAATTACACATGATATCAAAGCCATACATCACCTCCAGCATGAAACGATAACACACACATACACACACACACACACACACACACACACACACACACACACACATACCAGACAGGCCATGCTGTTTGAAGGAATAGTCAGAGTGAAAGCAGTGGCAGTGCTTTTTCTTCTAGTGTGTTTTTCATGCTGCCACTGAGTGTTTTCAGGGAGAGTGGCTCTCTCTCTGTGTGTGTGTGTGTGTGTGTGTGTGTGTGTGTGTGTGCATGTGAGGGCTACACAATTCATCATGTGTTAATTGTTAAAGTGATATTGGACTTTGCGATAGTGATACAGCAGAAGTCTGCAACATGCTAATGAGGCTCTAACCAATCACAGTGTTTCTACTGAGTGTTTTGATCGTCCTGACCAATCACAGCTCAAGATCAGTGTCATGATTCAGTCTTCAGCAGTTTAACTTTAATACAGTAATGCATCCAGTTGCATATTGTGTGTGTGTTAGAGAGAGAGAGAGAGAGAGAGAGTCTACCCAGATACAGAGAGCCAGACAGACACCGGTATGTCGATAAAGAGATACAGACATATAAATGATCATTGATCGAGAGAGAGAGAGAGAGAGAGAGAGAGAGAGAGAGAGAGAGAGAGAGAGAGAGAGAGAGAGAGAAAGCTACAGCTATGCAGACAACCTGCTGTCTTGCTGCCCCCTCACAGAGCAAGGCCTACAGCAAATCCTGGACCTGCTGGAGCAGTAGCACCAGACCTGGGCCCCTGGCAGTAAACCCCAAAAAAGACAAATGTCTATTAGGCTCACATGAATCATTTGAGTAATCAAACTTGTTGCCCTTCATGTCAGTGAAGTGTGGGGTCCACTTCCCAACCAACAATTCAAGACATTGAACAAACATTCAATCGAGACTATGCATGCAGAATTATTATTATTATAGAAATATGAAGTGCACAGAAGCTCCACAACAGCTCACGCAGAGCACAATTAGGCCAGTATCCATAATCATTAAGATACAATAAGATACACTCTGCAGTACTAAGAGTTGAGCAAAGACAACAGTCCCCCCACTCAGCTGGTCCTGAGCTACAGTTCCACACTGACACACATTCAGTAATGCACACTAACGCTCAGGACCAGTATAGTCTTACTATAATCAGAATAAACCACATTACAGCTCAGCTGAGAGACAACTACAACAGAGTGAGTGCCTGATCTAAAACTGAGGACCCACACTGACCAGCTACAGACAGGCTATAGAGACTAGCAAGCACAAGAGATCCTGGGTTCCTCAGGAAAAAAGAGCACGCCAGCAGGGCAAACTCAACAGAATCGAGACAGAGCTGCACTTCCTGACAGATTGTCCCAAATACACCGAGACCCGCCAGCAATTCTGCACCGAAATCAGCAGCAAATACCCCAAATTCCTCAGCCTGTCCGACCCAGAGAAACTGCCTTATCTGTTAGGAGAGCGTAGAGGAGTGCCTGCTCACTCGCAGCACCTGCCACCGTCAGAGAGTGACACACTGAGAACACACACACACACACAAACACACACACACACAAACAGTGTTTCATCTGTTAAATTTTCCTTACTTTTTAAACTTTTTATCCTGTAGCTTTTTTTAGTTATGCCAATAAAGCACCCTGAAGAAAGAGATGATGAAGAGAGAGAGGTGATAAAGAGAGAGAGAGAGAGAGAGAGAGAGAGAGAAAGTGAGAGAGAGAGAGAGAGAGAGAGAGAGAGAGAGAGAGAGAGAGAGAGAGAGTGAGAGAGAGAGAGAGAGAGAGAGGGGGGGGGGGGGTTGAGAAAGTGAGTGAAGAGGTACTGTAGCATACCTTTATTCTTTCAACATACCATGTCCAGTGTGTGTGTGTGTGTGTGTGTGTGTGTGTGTGTGTGTGTGTGTGTGTGTGTGTGTGTATGTCAGCTCCAGCATGCATCTGTGTTTTACATTTACACACCACACACATGCTCCCCCCCCGGAGTACGGAGTGTGTGACTGGTTTGTGTTTCTGTGCCAGCTGCCTGTGTGTGTGTGTGTGTGTGTTGAGAGAGAGAGAGAGAGAGAGAGGAGAATTAGCCTCTCATTGATCTGAGGTAATTATCCTGAGTTACAGCGTCTGACCTCCAAACTGGACACACTGCTCTGCAGCATCAATCACACAGATCAGCGTTTGAACATGACTCGCGTCCGACCCGCCGGTATTGAAACCATTACACCAACTCACACACACTTACTGACTGACTGACTCACACACACACACACTGAGGCCGCAGAGCACAGCACTGTGCATGTCACATGTGAAAACCTGAACTACCTGCATTTCCCTTGGATCCAGCGGACAACCAGGGGCCAAATAGTTTTTTTCACATGAGTGCAGCCTGACCCTAAGCTCATGCACACACACACACATACACATTCAGCCATAGACATGCTCAGACTCAGAATAATCAAATGTAATAATATAATAATTTATTTAATATCTCAATAATATATGTAATAAAATTGTGACCACCCATTCTATCAGCTCAACTTCCCTTTGTAGTTCTACCCCCACAGGACCACCACAGAGCAGGTAGTATTTGGGTGGTGAGTCATTCTTAGCACTGCAGTGACACTGACATTTTGGCGGTGTGTTAGTAGTGTGTGCTGTGCTGGTGTTGTAATAGTGGGTCATAATTTAATGATCATAAGTGCTGTCTAATTACCAATCCATTAATAATGTATACACTAAATGTCCAAATACTTGTGGACACCCCTTCTCTCCCACTGCTGATCTAGTCCCTGTAGAGAAATACTGCCAATACAACAGGACTCTCTGGAGGGAAATAGATAAACATGAACCTATTGGAACCATGCCACCTAATGCCAGGCGTGGGCTAGAGGGGTATAAAGCCCCTCAGCATTGAGCTGTGACGCGGTAGAATAGTGTTTTCTGGAATGATGGACGGTGCTCCAGCCAATACTTTTGGGATAAGTTGGGGAGTTGGGAATGAGGTGGGATGGTGATCATCCAACATCCTGACCTCACTAACGCTGTTGTCGCTGAGTGCGATCAAATCCTCATCTACAGCTATGCTCCTTCAAAGTCTAGTAGAAAGCCTTCTTCCCTGGACAGTAGAGACAGTTACTCCAACAAAAGCAGGATAAACACATTTTTTAAGGTGAATGAGCAGGTGTCCCAATACTTTTGTCTTTTTATGGCATGTAATATTTGTTTAATGGAGTTAATGGTAGAGGTAAAGTGCTGTGTGATGGTGTGGCAGAGCGGATTTAAAGAGTGGAGAGTAGTGAACAGTTTTGTGTGCAGAGAGAGAGAGAGAGAGAGAGAGAGAGAGAGAGAGAGATGAAAACAGGCATCTGAAAGAAGCTCTTCTGACAGAGGAAATGCTCCATCACTTTGAGGAGCAAACAAAACACAGGAGCAATAAAAGCACTCCAGTGTTCTGTCATTATTACTGCAGCTTAAGCCCAATTCCCATTCACACACACACACACACACACACACACACACACACAGAGAGTCAGAGGACTCTCTCTTATCTAACCCTGTATTCCCTGAGCGTTAATAAATTAACAAAGCAACCCAAATGAAGAATGTTTAAATGGCAGTACTCTCTCTCTCTCTCTCTCTCTCTCTCTCTCTCTCTCTCTCTCTCTCTCTCTCTCGATTATTATGTGTCTCTCTCTCTCTCTCTCTCTGTCTCATTCTGTTTCAGTCTGTCTTTCTATGGCCTCTTTTCCACTGCAAAGCCAAATGGTTACTAAGGCCGAATTCTTTCATTTGCTGCATTTAGTTGGGTTGTATTCGGTCTGTATCGGCCTGCATTAGCCTGACTCGCGCTCACACAGCCAACCTCATTCTCCTAAAAACATTCTCACACCCAGGCCCGTCACCATAACCTTTTTTTTTTTATTTTACAATAAATTGTCCAATAAATAATCGATGTAATGGATATTATTGCCATTTTAAGACCCTTTTATGCCACTGATATAATACTAATATAATAGCATAATAATTCAATAACACCCTCTTAAGGGGTAATGAATTATTGATAATTAAGATTCAGACATTGGATTTTTTAAAATATTGTAAATAAATAAAACATGAATAAAATAAAATAAAAATCATTTTCTCCCCAATTTGGATCCTGACTTACTCAACCCATACATATTCTCCCTATCACATAGGAACCCACCCGACACTGGGAGGGTGAAGACCGACACACGCCTCCTCCTGCCGCCGGTGCAACGTTACCATCTGATGTGGGGAGAAAGTAGCATCTACCCACCCTGCTCTCTCGGGCCCCGCCTGTCGATGGCTAGCAGCATTACTCTCAGCAATCCTCTGGTCATAGTGACAGCACCTTATTCCGCGGGGACCACTCATGGCCCTGAAACCACTGTTTTTAAGCAAAGTCGACCCTCCGGCCCGTTTGTGTTAATGGGCTCTGCTCGCTCATTTAGCAGAATCGACGTCTCTGCTGAAACACACACAAGTACACACAGTGGGCAATATCAGGGTCAGCAGAAATGACTGAGGTCCATCTATTGTATGATCAATATGTGATTATGGTGACAGGCCCACTCACACCCCACACTCACACACATACACACACACACACACACACACACACACTCACACACACACACTCACTCACACCACACACTTTCTCACTCACACTCACACACTCACACACACACTCACTCACACCACACACTTTCTCACTCACACACACACACTCACTCACACCACACACTTTCTCACTCACACTCACACACTCACACACACACTCACTCACACCACACACTTTCTCACTAACACTCACACACTCACTCACACCACACACTTTCTCACTCACACTCACACACTCACTCACACCACACACTTTCTCACTCACACGCTGACACTCACTCACACCACACACTCACACACACACACACACTCACACCACACACTTTCTCACTCACACACACACACTCACACACACTTTCTCACTCACACTCACACACTGACACTCACTCACACCACACACTTTCTCACTCACACTCACACTCACTCACACCACACACACTCACACAAACACTCACTCACACCACACACTTTCTCACTCACACTCACTCACACCACACACTTTCTCACTCACACTCACACACACACACTTACTCACACCACACACTTTCTCACTCACACTCACACTCACTCACACCACACACTTTTTCACTCACACTCACACACACACTCACTCACACCACACACTTTCTCACTCACACTCACACACTGACACTCACTCACACCACACACTTTCTCACTCACACTCACACACTTTCTCACTCACACCACACACTTTCTCACTCACACTCACACACTTTCTCACTCACACTCACACACACACTCACTCACACTCACACACTGACACTCACTCACACCACACACTTTCTCACTCACACTCACACACTGACACTCACTCACACCACACACTTTCTCACTCACACTCACACACACACTCACTCACACCACACACTTTCTCACTCACACACACACACCACACACTTTCTCACTCACACTCACACACTGACACTCACTCACACCACACACTTTCTCACTCACACTCTCACACTTTCTCACTCACACTCACACACTGACACTCACTCACACCACACACTTTCTCACTCACACTCACACACTGACACTCACTCACACCACACACTTTCTCACTCACACTCACACACTTTCTCACTCACACCACACACTTTCTCACTCACACTCACACACTTTCTCACTCACACTCAAACACTGAAATTATCTCACACCACACACTTTCTTACTCACACTCACACACTGACACTCACTCACACCACACACACACTGACTCACTCACACCACACACTCTCTCACTCACACTCACACCACACACTTTCTCACTCACACTCACACCACACACTTTCTAACTCACACTCACACTCACTCACATTTATATTAATGAAATGAAAGTGGTGGAGGAGAAGGAGGACTGTTTTGGAGAATGTGGGAGATGTGTTTTATGTGAGTGTGTGTGTGTGTGTATTTGCATGTGAGAGAGAGAGAGAGACAGAGAAAGAGAGAGAGAGAGAGAGAGAGAGAGAGAGAGTGTTGTCGCTGAGCAATGAAAGAGCTCGTTGAGTCAGAGCAGGTGGTGAAAGGGAGATGACGCTCTTCCTCACACACACACACACACACACACACCAAACCTGTCTCTCTCTCTCTCTCTCTCTCTCTCTCTCTCTCTACTTCTGTCTCCCTCTCTTTTTTTCTGTCCCTCTGTCCTTCTGTCTTTCTATTTCTGTCTCTTTTTTTTGTCTTTTCCTGTCTTTCTCCCGCTGTCTCTCTCTCTGCCTCCTATCCTCTCTCGTCTTCTAACGGTGACTATCCTTTTCCTGTCTCCTACCCTACTCCCTGTCTCTCTCTCCCCTTCCTTTCTCTCTCATCTTATCACTGCCATTCTACCCTTATACTATCTCCTACCCTCTCTCTCTCCCTTTCTCTCTCTCTCTCCTCTCTCTCTCTCACTCTCTCTCTCTGAATGCCTTTCTGCTGAAGTGAGAGTTGGGAGTGAACAGGAGTGAAGTGAAGCTGAGTTTGGGTGATTTATAAAGCTGTACTCCTGTAATTGGGGCTCATTAAGTCAGTACCACCCTGTACCAACTCACAGACACAGCTCTAATCACTCACACACACACATCACTGTGTTCCACCCGTTCATCACATACCAGGTTAGCGCTGCAACATCAGTGAGAGGGGCGCGTTACTAATAGAGAGAAGCAGATTATGCAGCCGAAATGATGTCAGGGGTAAATATTGGCAGTTTCTTCCGCCAGAAGAAGTAGTTCCAGCTAGAAGAATGAGGGTACCTTTGAAAAAGCTAGCTGTTAGTTAAGTGAACTATTTGAGTCAGGTCCAAAAACCTTTGCCGTAGAGATGGAAACACACCTGCTCATTCATTGTTTCTGCTGAAATCAAGTCTATTAAAAAGAGTTGATCGTGCTTTTGTTGGAGTAACTGTCTCTGCTGTTCAGGGAAGAAGGCTTTCTGCTAGATTTTGGAGCATTGCTGTGAGGATTTGATTGTGGTGAGTCATACTTAAACACACAAAACAAGCATTTTAGGGAAAGCCGCTACTATACTACATCATCAGTGGTGGCACATGCAGTCGAAAAGGTGGTAGTGAAAATGTCTGAACTTTACAAAAAATATACACTGCAATCAAATATAATATATGAAAATGTATCATAACTGATACAATATATTATCATAACATATAACATATATTTATTTATTTTATGTTTTTTTTTTGTATTATTATTTTTCATGTATTTTATGTTAACATATAATTGCCATATATGAAATTGGCCAATGAATATAATATTCAGTTTGTAGGTTTGTATATATATATATATATATACACACATACATAGAAGAGACAACATATACATATAAATATAATTGTAAATATAAATATACATCTTTCATGGCCGTGGGAAAAATAGGAAAAATAATCAGCATCTGGGTTTTGAACTGAGATATATATTTTTATTTTATTATTGTTATTATTATTGTTATTATTATTATTTGCAGATGTGCATTGAAATAGCTAACTTCAATTTTTTTCTTCTAAAAGAAACATTGCCTATTATTATTGTTGTTGTTATTATATTATTATTATTATTATTATTGTTGTTGTTGTTGTTGTTGAGGTTGTGAACGTCAGACTTAACACATCTAGGAACATTGTAGTTCTGTTGCAGTTCTGTACAGTGGTTTAATCCAACATGGTTCAAACTACTGTGCTGTAAACAAGGTACGTCAATTTTGGGATCCGTTCGTATTTCAGATGTTAGTCATGAACGAGTTTAACGATGCACCTGACCATGTTAGTTCAGTGCTAGCTTCTGTTGTTTTATAGTAAACACACCCTTCATGCTAAGACAATAACCAATGAACCAATGAAAGTAAGCTGATTGACGTCAATACCACGTCAGTCAATCATGTAGCCCAAACATGTAGCCCTACTTCTAATTGGCTGAGTAAGTCTCTGCTCATCACATGCATCACAAGACTTCGGCTCGCCCGCGCTGGAGTGGATGGTGCGTCACTGTTTGTGGCCCAGCCGCTCTCTCTCTCTCTCGTACCTCCACGGTGGGGTGTTGGGAGGGTGCTGTCACAAGCAGCGCAGTTGGGGGGCAGAAAGAACCTGCTGGTGTTTACAAGATATGCGTGTGTCACTGTTCTGTGTGAGTGTGTGTGTGTGTGTGTGTGTGTGTACACCCTCACCAGGTGCCCTCGTCACAGTCAAACAGTGACTCAAGCTGTTTGTCTGGGAAGCCTTCCAATCTCCATCTCTCTACCGCTCTCTCTCTCTCTGTCTCTCTCTCACTGTCCTCTCGCGCACTACCACTCCTCCTCCATCTTCTCTCTTTCTTTGCCTCGCTCTCACCTGTTCTTCTTGTCTCTAGCTGCCAAGCTGTCTCAGGTTTTAGCGTTGTTACGATTTTTTCCCCCCCATGTGTGTTTTTCTCCAGATGGGCCCCTTGGAGAGCTAGCAGGAGAGCCATGTGGTTCAATCCCCCCCTCTCTCTCTGTGTCTTTGTCTCTCTGTCTCTGTCTGTGTCTCTCTCACTCTCTCTTCCGGCTGTTTGGGTCATGTCGGGAATGGAAGCCTTCATGCTTTTGTGTGTGTTCATGTACAGCACCTAGGAGCTGGCTAACATGCTGTTAAGCGCTCAGATCCAGCTGTGTAGCGTGTGGCAGCTGGGTGCTGTTGAGGCTACGTCTTCATCAGGCTGTGACTCGCGAGCGTTAGCAGGCCCATCCATTCCGACCTTGTCTGCTAACGATCCTCCGCACTTAAATGGGCAGATACTGTGCATTTTTCCCCTTGAGGGCACTTTACACACTGTATGGACAAAAGTATTGGGACACCTGCTCATTCTGCTTCTTTCATTGCTTCTTCTGAAATCAAGGGAATCCTGCTTTTGTTGGAGTAACTGTCTCTATTCGACTGCTATGAGGTTTTGATTGCATTCAGCGACACAAGCATTAGTGAGGCCAGGATCCCCACCAACTCCCCAAATGATCCCAACCTAAGCATTGGATGGAGCACCGTCCATCATTCCAGAGAACACAGTTCTTCCACTGCTCCACAGCTCAATGCTGGGGGGCTTTATACCCATCTAGCCCATGCCTGGCATTAGGCAGCATGGTGCCAATAGGTTCATGTTTATCTACTGCAGAGAGTCCTATTCTATTGGCAGGGACTACACAAGGTGTGTGTGTGTGTGTGTGTGTGTGTGTGCGCACATTTGCATAATCGCAATAATACACTCGACCTTCGTTCTACAACGTGAGATATTGGCACTGGTTAATTACCTGGATGTGCAATAGGACTGTATTCATACTTCCAGGGTAGGCAACCTTGCAGGACACAGCATTCCAGCCGTGGGCCTGACCTTCTTCTTCTCCTATTTTAGTTTTTAAGGTCATAAATCCTCACACATTTTCTGGCTATTTTATATCGTATTCCACCATCGGCACATTTTGGAAGTCGTTCCAAAAAATGTACAAAAGTGAATGTGTATCTGGCGGCCATGTCACTAAGAGACATGCTTTCTTGACGCCTGTTTCAAAAACGCCTGACTGCCTCGTTTTTCTGATGGCAAACAAGATAAAAAAGACTAATTAGAGTCAATAAAATGCCCTTTCGTTACCTAACCTTTAGAAAATCTCCGATATTAATGAGTAATCAGGCAATGGCTTGTTTGTGATATTTCAATCTGACTCACTAATTTAGCCGTTATGTAAAGTGCTAGCATAAAACACCTACGCTGAGCGCTTTAAGCTTCAAATGTCACTTTCTTTGAGATATTGAGATCATTTCTGAAGTGTGCACACACCGTGTCATTTCTAGTTAGCTCGGTGCCTCCTTTAGAGGCAGTTTGCTCTTTAGTTTTACCTCAGAAATGTAAATGCGGGCTTGTGAGAGAGAGCTAGCGAGCACGGGCTAGCCTTTAGCCCGCTGTGTGCTGTTGTGATGCTAGCTGGCCCCCTGTGAGGCTGAAGCAGGACGGAGCGCGCTGGGCTTGGACATGTCAATAGCTCTCTGCTGGACGCTCGGAGAGAAACGCATTCTTATTCATGAGTCTAATTCAATCAGAAACAGCGGGCTGCTGCGGACACGACGCGGCCATGAATGGAGCGCAGAGAGAGAGAGACGGCTAAAGAGAGAGAAAGCTACAGAGGGGAGAGAGACAGAGAGAGTGAGAGAGAGAGAGAGAGAGAGAGACGGCTAAAGAGAGAGAAAGCTACAGAGGGGAGAGAGACAGAGAGAGTGAGAGGAAAAACGAGAGAGAGAGAGAGAGAGAGAGAGAGAGAGAGAGAGACGGCTAAAGAGAGAGAAAGCTACAGAGGGCAGAGAGACAGAGAGAGTGAGAGGAAAAACGAGAGAGAGAGAGAGAGAGAGAGAGAGAGAGAGAGAGAGACGGCTAAAGAGAAAGCTACAGAGGGGAGAGAGACAGAGAGAGTGAGAGGAAAAACGAGAGAGAGAGAGAGAGAGAGAGAGAGAGAGAGAGAGAGAGAGAGAGACGGCTAAAGAGAGAGAAAGCTACAGAGGGGAGAGAGACAGAGAGAGTGAGAGGAAAAACGAGAGAGAGAGAGAGAGAGAGAGAGAGAGAGAGAGAGAGAGAGAGAGAGAGAGAGAGAGACGGCTAAAGAGAGAGAAAGCTACAGAGGGGAGAGAGACAGAGAGAGTGAGAGGAAAAACGAGAGAGAGAGAGAGAGAGAGAGAGAGAGAGAGTGAATGAGAATAAGGAGGGAGGGGGGGGCACTTCTCTTTAAATGACTTTAATTTTACCCCAGATCACTTTGAGGGGCCGTTCCTTTTTGACAAAAGTATTGGGACACCTGCTCATTTAACGTTCCTTCCTTTGTTGGATTACAGTCTCTGCTGTCCAGGGAAGGTGACTGCATTCAAAGACAAGAGCGTTCGTGAGGTCAGGATATAGGATGATCACCACCACACTCACACATCATCCCCAACTCATCCAAAAAGTATCTTGGGGGAACATCATAAGCTGGGGGGCTTTGTACCTTTCTAGCACATGCCTGGCTTTAGGTATTGTGCCAGTAGCTTCTAAAGCATCCGTCAGAGATCTGTCAAACATGGTGGAGGGACTGTAACAGCATGGGCATGTAGGGTGTCTGATAGCAATAGCAGGAGGGATTCTGAAGTGGATAAAGCTCTACTTTCTGTACTGATGGATAATGACACAAAAACACATCCAGCGAAAGCTGTATGGTATGTCCCAGGTCAGCAGTGTTGAGTACTAACTGATAATGATCCAGGGAGGGACAGTCCATGAAGAATCACAGTTAATCAGAACTGACAGAAGGGTTAATGTAGTGTAAGTCACAGGAAATGGTTGGGAAATTGTTACAATGGACATATTAACACTTAAACTAGATCTCGGAGCAATGGACGAAAGTCCCCTGGTCCAGTGAGTCCACGAGTGGCATTTACCTTTAGGATGCACTGGATCGACCAGTCCAATCCACAGTGAATCCGGAAATCCGGAATCTGGAAACCCACAGGACGTTTTGCACAGGCGGAATGGGAAGTTTTAAAACAAGACCAGATCATGAAGACTGTGGTATTGTGTATTATTATTTAAGCCATTTTGCCCATTTTTAAAGTTGTGACACTTCAATGCATGTGTTCACTGGATCTGACTGATATTTCCCAGCATGAAGCTGATATTCCACCTTAAATCAGTGCCACAGTTACATTCTGGAGCCCATAGCATGTACGCAATTTAAGGTGGAATGATACATTTCGGTTAGAAGCTGGAGAATAACTCCAGCCATGTTTCTATACTGTTTTTTTATTTATATTTTATACCACAAATGTTGTACTGAGGTTATGTGACGGGGTGGTAAAATTATAGAAACATTTTTCTGTGCTGTTTTAGCAAATAACGAGGGAACACCATCATTTTCGAGACTCGTCTCACAGAGCTTAAAACGAGCAAGTGTGGGACTGGTATCACTGGCAAACTTGTGTTGATTAACTGAGGCGTTGTTGAGGAAACGGGTTACATGAACTAGTGGAACTAAAGCTGATCGTAATACGCCGATCATTCCAGTCCCACCAGTGCGACCGTACCCACCAGGGACCAGCTATGGGAAATCCCAGTGGTGGGACCGTACCTGATAAAGGGTTAAAGTATCTCCTGCTAACATCTTGGTGCCAGAGACAACAGGACACCTTCAGAGGTCTCATAGAGTCCCTGCCTCAGGGGGTTGGAGCCCACCAGCTTATTAGGCATGTAGTCATAATGTATTGGCTCATCATGGTGTATGTAAATATACAGTTGGCTACAAATGTGATGTTTTTACACCCCATACTTCAGAGTTCAGTAAAAGCACACCCTGCGGATCTGTGGCAGATGATGTAGTGTGAGTTTGATAAGAATCTTGTGTCTATGAGGGCTGATTAATGTTCACTAATGAGCTCGATGACTTCAGGCTGTATATCTGGGACACTCTCTTCAACTCTTCAACCGGAAAAAAAGGTCTTTTAACGAGTAGTCATTGTAAATAGCTTTAATCGAAGCAATAAATCTAATATTTTTCCCTCATGAGATTCATTTAATCTTGCCTGGCAATTTGTGTGTGATTTGGCTCGTTCCTGCCTGTGCTTTCTCTCTCATTTCTTAGCATGGAGTGGAATGATCTCCTGTTATTGGCCGTTAATCCGAGTTCCTTCAGGCGATTATTTCTTAAATGTTTTCTCTCTATCGCTGCGTGTTTCTGAGCTGTTTGTGTTGTGGGTTTATACTGTTGTCACAGCGAAAGAGAGGAGAGGGGAGGGGAGGGGGGGTAAGAATAAGGGAAAGAGAGAAATAGAATGTATTAGAGGCTGACAGGAGATTATAAAGATGGAAAAAGAGAGAAGAAGAAGAGGCAGAAAAACATCAGGAGAGAATGAGAGAAGAAGAAAAAGAAAAGGCAATGGATTATTTGATCAGAGAGAGTGTGAGGAGAACGGGAAGAAGAGGGAAACATGAAAAAGTACAAAAAGAAAAAAAAAAACAAGAAGAGGAAAATGGAGAAAATGGAGAAAGAGGAAAAGAGGAAAACGGAAGAAGAAGAAGAACAAAAAGAGGACAATGGAAGAAAGAAGAAGAGGAAAAGAGGAAAACAGAAGAAAGAGGAGGAAAACGGAAGAAGAAGAGGAAGAAGAGGAAAACAGAAGAAAGAAGAGGAAAACGGAAGAAGAAGAGGAAGAAGAGGAAAAGAGGAAAACAGAAGAAAGAAGAGGAAAACGGAAGAAGAAGAGGAAGAAGAGGAAAAGAGGAAATGGAGGACAACCAAACAAAGAAGAGGAAAACTAAAGGGAGAAGAAGAAGAAAAGAGGAAAACTGAAAAAAGAGGACAGCGGTAGAAAGAAGAAGGGGAAAATGGAAAAACGCAGAGGAAGAAGAAGAAGAAGAAGAAGAAGAGGACAGCGGTAGAAAGAAGAAGATGAAAATGGAAGAAAGAAGAAGAAAAAGAGGACAACTAAAGAAAGAAAGATGAAGAACGAAAAAAGGAGAAGAAGAAGAAGGGAAATGGAAGAAAGAAGGAAAAGAGCAAGAAGAACAGAAAGGATGGAAAGAGTGAGAGAAGTAAAATAAATAAATAGAGGGCAGACAGGAGATAAGAAAGTGCGCGAGAGAGAGAGAGAGAGAGAGCAGAAGAGTGAGGGGAGAGAGAGTGAAAGGGGGCAAGCATCTCTGTGGAGTTGGACATTTGGGTTGCTATGGATACACTGAATGGAAATGGAATTGTGGGGCTTAAAGTCCTCTGTGTATGTTTAAGATGTTGAAAGTAGTGTGTGTGTGTGTGCATGTGTGTGTGTGTATGTGTGTTCAGATGATGGTGTTTGTGGAGGTCTGGATGGTGGAGATTATTCTCGTCTCTGGTTGCTATGCTGCACACATGAGCACATAGCATTGCCCCTCGTTACATCAATGTCAAATATATACATACATATATATATATAATTACAAACACACACACACACACACACACACACACACACTACTTTATTAACACACTGGCTCATCTATTATAACTCAATATTATAATCAGTGACAGCATTTGATTTAACCTACATATCGTCACAGTCTGACAAAAAAAAAAATCTTGTATCTCCAAAACTGCAATTTTACAGGAGAAGGAAAAGCCCTTCCTAACTCTGAATAACAGTTAAAGTAAAAAGACTGAATTCCAGGTAATTCTGGAGCATTTCTATTGGTCCATTCATCATCGAATCCTGACAGAAGTTAATTGAGAACTGCCAGATTCAGATAATGTACAGTAAAAATTTGATAAACAAAAGTTTGCGCGACAGCAACGAGAAATTAGTAACTACAGTTTTTTTTAATTCTGCTATTTGGCCACTTTACCAAATAAATTTAAAATTTAAATTTCATCACCTGGAATAAATCATTCTCTCTCGCGCCCTTCCCACGGCCTCTCACTCCTTCTCTATCTCTCTCATTTGCTCTCTGTCTTTCTCTCTCTCTCACCATCTCTCTTACCTGCTCTCGCATTCTGTCTCCTGCACTCTCTACATGTCTTCTTTCTCTCTCACTCGATCTCTCTGTCTCTTGATCCTTCTCTCTTTCACACTCTCTCTCTCTCTCTCTCTCTCTCTCTCTCTCTCTCTCTCTCTGTCTCTCTGTCTTGCTGTCTGTCTCTTTCTTTCACTCGCGTTCTCTCTAACTCTCTCCGTGTCTGTTCCTCCTTCTCTCTTTCACTTTCTCTCTCTCTCTTACACTCTCTCACTTTCTCTCCTGCTTTTTCTGTCTCTCTCTCTTTCTCGCTCACACACAGCTTCTATCTTCAAGTCTTTTGCTGTGCACTGCGCGAGAGTGCGGGTTCAGCTCAGCAGATTCTGGTGAATAATCTACTGTTCTGAGTCTTTTAAAGGAAAGTTAGCTCCCATTCGTTTAGGCTTGGCCAGCCTGAACTTTTTATGACCTGTTAAACACATTCAGCCATAAAACTAAAATATATGAACACACAGAGACACACACTCGCGCGAGTGCACAGCGCTAATATACACATTCAGTAATGTAAACAAGCCTCTCTGGTTTTGGCTGGCGTTTCTGTACAGTTGTAGCTTAACGTTCTCTGTGTTTGCAGCCTCTAAATCACACCGATACCCCCCCCCCCCACACACCCCCCTTTCCTGGTTAATAACTCAGCCGTCTCCGCTTACACTTCAGCTTTTTGGCAGGAACGGAGAAATTCCTGCCGCTAATCATAAATCATTTTTTTAGTCTTAAACAGGCCCCAGTGAGCTTCCTTCTCCGAGCGAATCGATAGGGCCTTTGACCAGGCTCCTCGCAGCCCACCCTGCAGGGATAGCCGTGGGCGGAAGCGTTTACACACAAACAGATTAAAAAGCCATTAAGGCCTGAAGATTGTTTGGACAGTTGGTGAGCGCCCGAACAACTCCTTTTGAAACCTTATCGGCCGGTCCATGACATCATCAGCAACGCTGGCAGCACCTCAACTAGCGAAAGCTGTGAGGTCTTTCCATGTCGTTCAAGTCTAGACGTGGGCCAGACGGAGTCCGACATCAGATAAAGCACTGTACTGTAGAAGACGCCAGGACATTGAAGTGGTCTTGAGTTTGCTCCACCTTTGCCTTCATCCTCCCTTTTGCTGCAGTAAACACCTCAGCCCTTCTGGAAAGACTTAAACTAGAAGTTGGAACATTGCTGAGTGGTTTTGATGGCATTCAGCCATAAGAGCGTTGGTGAGGTCAGGTATTTTTGTTGGATGATTAGGTGCAACTCACAAACACTGCTCCAACTCATTCCAAAGGTATTGTATTCCAGCAGGCATAGGACGTAAATTTGACATCAGAAAAATGTTGGGCTCTAACGTCCAACAGACACTGAAATGAAAATTGGGTTGACATCAAAATCTAGTATTGATGAAAACCCAGTGTTGTAAAGATGTTGAATTTTGGTTGGAAACCAAAGTCACATATCTGTCAAAAACCAACATTGGGTTGACATCAAGCTCCAACATTAGACAGATGTTGAATTCCGGTTGGAAACCAAAGTCACATATCTGTCAAAACCCAACATCAGGTTGACATCAAGCGAATCACAAACACTGCTCCAATTCATTCCAACAGTACTGGATTCCAGCAGGCACAGGACGTCAATTTGATGTTGGAAACATATTTGGACACAATTGGATTGACATTGTTCGAAATATCTAATTTTCTAATATTGATTAAACCCAGTGTTGTAGAGATGTTGAATTTCGGTTGGAAACTAAAGTCACATATCTGTCAAAATCCAGCATTGGGTTGACATCAAGCTCCAACATTAGACAGATGTTGAATTTTGGTTGGAAGTCAAAGTCTCATATCCAAGAAAGCCCAACACTGGGTTGACATCAAGCTGATCACAAACACTGCTCCTGCTTATTCCAAAGGTACTGGATTCCAGCAGGCACATGATGTCAATTTGACGTCTAAAAGATGTTGGCCTCTAATGTCAGACAGACCTGAAAGATTAGTTGAATATGAATTAAAATGAACATTTTGTTTGACCTTGATCAAAATTTTGGTTGGAAATTGGAAGTTGGAAGTCACATATCCGTCACAAAACAACATCAGGTTGACATCAAGCTCCAACATTAGACAGATGTTAAATTTTGGTTGGAAGTCAAAGTCACATATCTGTAAAAACCCAATACTGGGTTGGTCACCATACCTCATAACTAAATGTTGGTATTTTAGGTCAATATGAAGTTGGCATGGCACGTTTGCAAGATGTAAGATTTTGGTTACAGGATTTTGGTTTAAACTGATTTCTGGGGGAAATTAAGAAATGTGCCAATATCAGCACGGGGAAAACGAACTGTTGGAATTCGACTTTGGAGATGAAAAGACCGTTTGTGAGCTTTTTTTAATGAGCTGGAAAATGGGCATCATACTGCAAGCAGACCTAGACCTGTGGTGACTTTACTTTTGAGAGGTGTTGTGAGGCAAATTCATGAAGCAGAGGCTAATCTTGTGAATTTGAACCTGAGATTGGCAGCTTGAGTGTTATAGATGGGGGTTTATTTTCATGCATAAATCATATAAACAAAACGGAAGTAGTCGTTTTACTGAAGCGCCGCGTTTATTAGGTTCCTTGATTAAAATGCTCTATGCTAGGTTGTATTGAACAAGGGTGATGTACTGTATGCATATCCCTGTGAATTCCGCTTGATTAAGCATTTACAGTGTTTAGTGTATGTGTGTGTGTGTGTGTGTGTGTGTGTGTGTTTCCTTACTCCACTAACTCAGATAAAACTCCCTCTATTGAAATGTTTATGCATTTAGCTGCACTGAGATTGACCTAGCATGTTTGCTATTGAGTCGCTGACGCCGGCTAAGTACCTTGGGAGATAGGCGAAGTCTCCTGTGGTTACAATTCTGCATGAAAATATCCATTCCTGCCTGGTTGGGAAAACTGCTTGGGTCTAATTGAAAGTGATGGCAGCTCATGAGATAAGAGGGCTTCACCGCTCTCCGTGGGTCTTCAGCCTAAACTGGTTTTGTCAGCCACTGTAAGAGTGGCTAAAGCACTCCCGCGGACCCCGTGGACTCGAACTGAGTTCAATTCGTTGCGGCCGTTTTCCGCTTCCGCCGCTCCAGCTGTTACAGAAACAATTTTGGATACTTTCCACCAGAACGCTGACCCAAGACCAGGTTGTCGCTGACCTTGTGTGGCACTGTAGAAGAACCTAAACCATACATTCTGAACTTCTCATCCACTCGTCCTGGTCAGACATCAAACTAGCTGCCAGTAAATGCAAATCTATCATTTATATGCCAAGACCATATAATTCTGTTCTATGGGTGCAACACTATATGGACAAAAGTATTGGGACACCTGCTAATTCATTGTCTTCCAGGGGTGTTTAATCAAAGGTATTAAAAAAAAGGATGATTGCATGATTACCACTTCATCTCATCCCCAATCAACTCATTCCAAAAGTATTGGATGGAGCACCGTCCATCATTCCAGAAACCACAGATCCTCCACTGCTCCACAGCTCAATGCTGGGGGGGGCTTTATACCCCTCTAGCCCACGCCTGGCATTAGGCAGCATGGTGCCAAAAGGTCCATGTTGGTCTACTTCAGAGAGTCCTATTCTATTGGCAGCACTTCATTACAGGGACTAGACAAACTGTGTGTGCGTGCATTTGCATTTGCACATTTGTCAGTGCAACTTTGAGTAGCTGAATGCATTCATTAGAAGGGGTGTCCAAAAACATTTGGACACACAGTGGATGCTATTATGCTTCCCTGTGCCAAACATTGGAAATAAAGATGGAAAATGTCTTAAATAGAAACTGACTCCTACTTGACTTCTACAGTGTTCTACAGTGTATTGTCGGAAACCAGAGGTTGCCACGGCTACATCACAGATATAGCCATTTTATTCTATCCGAAACCACCAGTTAACCTACAATACATCTGAGAACGTCTGAGTGGCAAATCTGGAGATATATGTTTCTTTGCTGACTACTTTGCCCCACAGCACCTTGCACCTTGTATCTCCCAGACAAATCCATCTCCCTGGATACTATTCAGATGTCTGGTTCCATTCACTACCATTTTGAACAATTCTTACTCTAGAAATTTCTCTAAAACAGAGCCTTTCACACCAAACCAGTGTGGATGACTTTGTTTATATTTTGATGATTTAATTATTCAGAACTTTTATATAGTTAGTGAAATTCTCCTTTAACTGTAATGCAGGTCAATATAGCAAGGCACCGTATTGAAAATGTATTAACCATTTTGTGTTTATTATAAGAATAAGTGATTTAAATACTTTATGTAGTTATATAGTGCCATATGAATCAAGAGTGTTACAGTATTACTGTAATGCCTTTAGACCTGTAAGGGTTAATCCTGCTTTGACTTCATGTATCACTTGTCAGGACCTTGGGTAGCAGTGGCAGACACAACATGATGAGCTTATTATTCCAGTGGGATGTGGCAGTACTGTATGCTGCATTGTAGGGAAAGGGAGTATGTGTATGTGTACACACGTACAAGTGTGTGTGTGTGTATTTTTGTGAACGTGTTGTACACCATGTCGCCATGCCGGAGGAAAAGTGGCAGTTTGTTCTGACGCTCGCCCCATGGGAGCAGCGCATGGATCCTGTAGAGTCTCTGTCACTGTTTCTCCTTTAATTGGGCCTGCTTTGACGACTGAGCGTATGGTAATTTATACCAGGGTGGCTTCATAAAGCTCCCTTAATAAGCCCGCTCGAAGTGTGTGTGTGTGTGTTCCTGCCATGTGTGTGTGTGTGTATGTGTATGGGAATGCACAATTGGCCTGGGATGTGAGATGCTGCTGATGACATTAACCAAGACATGTTTGGTGAATTTTAGACTATTTGAACCTCGTGGAATTAGACGTTAGCATATGTTTGAGCTAGCTTGAACATATCTCCATCTCTAAGAAGGTCTAGAGTGTTTTTTTTTTTTATGAAATTGATTAAATCCATCAGAGAACTATGGTCCCTAATTGTGTCAGTGATTAATCTGATTGGTCTTTCTAAAGCTATGTCTCAGATATGGCAAAAGATAAAAGATTGGGCCACTTTTACCTGCTGTGTGAACATGCGTGTCCATTGTCGTTAGGAAGTTGTGGCTGGGGGCTTCAAGTAGGCCTAAGTTGTAAGACCGTGGCAGTGTGTATGTGTGTGAAAGTAGGATGGAGTAGAATATCTCTAAAATTATGCAGCTTTGTTAATGAGCATCAATACATAAAGATTTACTCATGTACTAAGATTAGCCTTAATAGCCAATATGGCCAAATCCTGTCCTTTTGTAGCAACTGTGAAGGAATGCAGTTTGACCGATGGTGGTTTGATGTAGACGCAGGTCCATGTAGACCAATAGTGGTGGAACGTAAGCAGCTTGACCAATGAATACATGTAGATGCAGTACATGTAGACCAGTAATGATGGAAAGAAGGCGGGCGGGACTAAGGCAGTTTGACCAGTTGCTGATGTAGATGCAGGTACATGTAGACTAATAGTGGAGATGAGAAGGTGGGGCTTAAGCATCTTGACCAGTGGCTGATCTAGATGCGGGTACATGTAGACTAATAGTGGAGGTGAGAAGGTGGGGCTTAAGCATCTTGACCAGTGGCTGATCTAGATGCGGGTACATGTAGACTAATAGTGGAGGTGAGAAGGTGGGGCTTAAGCATCTTGACCAGTGGCTGATCTAGATGCGGGTACATGTAGACTAATAGTGGAGGTGAGAAGGTGGGGCTTAATCAGCTTGACCAGTCACTGATGTAGATGCAGGTACATGTAGACTAACAGTGGAGGTGAGAAGGTGGGGCTTAAGCATCTTGACCAGTCGCTGATGTAGATGCAGGTACATGTAGACTAACAGTGGAGGTGAGAAGGTGGGGCTTAAGCATCTTGACCAGTCGCTGATGTAGATGCAGGTACATGTAGACTAACAGTGGCGGTAAGAAGGTGGGGCTTAAACAGTTTGAACAATGGCTACATGAGAGAGGTTAAGAGATCATGTTTTGAGATAATTCTGTAATTAATAATAATAATAATAATAATTATTATTATTATTATTATCATGTTTCGCCAGCCTACTCCTTTAAGAGCTTCACTGGCTGAGTGCACAGTAGTTGGTTTATGTTGTTGTCAGTGTATGCCTCAGTCTTTTTGTTGTGTGTGTGTGTGTGTGTGTGTGTGTGTGTGTGTGTGTGTGCGTGTGCATGTGTGTTCCTCCATATTCCGGGCTTTATTGAAGCAGGCGACTCGATCAGATCATGCTGGTTGGCGCACCTGGCTTTGACGGCGCCTCTTATTTAAATGTAAAACATCTATTTCTCTCTCTCTCTCTCTCTCTCTCTCTCTCTCTCTCTCTCTCTCTCTCTCTCTCTCTCTCTATCCCCTACATTACCATTCCTTTCACCCGCTCTCTCCCCTTCAAACAAAGAGACACGTCTTTTTATTATCAAATCAAATCTTCCCTCTCGCTCGCCCCCTCTTTCTCTCTTCCCAAGCCCCGCATGCCAAACCATGTTTGTTTAATGAGTACCTGCTTCAGACTTGCAAAGACCCGCTCTGCTCACAATTACACACCGCTGTTCAGAGAAATGTGACTTTTTGATCAGGAGTCGGAGTTCTGGTGCAGCCAGGACCTTCTAAAGGGCCTACAGGAGGCTGTAAGGGAGAAGTATGGTGGCGGACAGCATGTGCAGTTAAAGGGAATGCCTTAGGACTGTATCCTCTAATTGGGACAGTGTTGTGACTAGTACTGATTGAACCCTTTAAAGCCTGAACCATAAAAAAAACTTCTGACCCTCCTGTTGTGTTCAGCTATAAAAGACAGCAATAATGTACCACATATTTGTCTTATTTAATCTCTATTTTATATATTTTTTAGGTAAAAAAATAGATTGTCCTCCATAAACATTGCATAATTAACATTATCTTAATTAATATAAAATAATTAATATTTACTGTAATTAAAATGTTAATTTTTGATAAATAAATTAATTAATTAATGTACTGTGTTTTTCCTGTACAAAAACAAAATAATACAAAACTTTTTATTATTTTATTGTATTTATTATTAGTTTTTATTCTGAATTTGGATTTTTCACCTCAATGTCGCCTCTGTCAGTTTGACCTGAACAGGCCATAATAGAAGGGGTTATTTGACCAATTATTTTTTTAATTAAAAAAAAAAAAAAAAACACATCACATATATGACTTTTTTGACTTTGAGTTGGGGATAAAGTGGGGTGGATAGTGACCATGCAACATCCCGACCTAACTAACACTCTTGTCACTAAATGCAATCAAATCCTCACAACAATGCTCCAAAATAGTAGTAAGCCTATAGTTGAAACATACCCTTGATTTCAGAAGAAATCAGATCTGTTCATATTATACAGAGTTTTGTTGGCTGCATTTTAACCGATACCACTGAATTCATCAGACGATAATATCGGTCAGTATTATTGGCCGACTGATGGATCGGCTGAGCTGTACTTCAGATTAGGGCCTGGGGCAGGAGATGGAGTTAAGAGGAAGTGTGTGTGTGTGTGTGTGTGTGTGTGTCTGTGTGTGCCGTAGGGTTTCTTTAGGATTTTGTGGTTTGGAGAAGTGCCACACTTCTGATGGACGGGTCAACCCAGGCCCATATGTTTCTTTCATCTCGAGGACTGCAGTAAACCCACACACACTTATCTACACACACACACACACACACACACAGTAACTGACAGAATTTCCTTCCAATGCTGCATTATCTCCGTTTGTGCTCAATAAAGCTGCCAAATGTTAAACTCACAGCTAACTCACAAATGATTCCCAGTCCGGAATTAAAATGACCAACATGAGCAGCGCAACACCACACTCGTCTTTGGGAGTGATGCCAGAAGAATCCCATTGGCTTTTTGGAGTTGGTGTAGTGTGTACACACTGGTGAAGTTACCAAACACGCCAGTCACTCCTCAGTGTATCATATATGGAGCTATTTCATATGCAAACAGTCATTTTGTGATGCCTATTCAGCCTACAGCAGTATAGCTCCGCCCACTCATACTGAAGATATGAGGAATGTTTCACCCTGGACTGCTTTTCAAATGAGGCATAATACAGGGCCAATCAGAACAGAGCTTGTTTATGTATATATCTGTCTTAAAGGCACAGTGGTAAAAATAGTGAATGTCAGTGCGGATATGGAGCCGTTAAAGAACCCTTCTTAATGGAAGGATGTTTAAAGAACCATTATAATACAAGCATTTCATAAAACTGCATCCGCTGACTTTCCTACACTGTCAGTAATTTCAGATGAAAAGAAACAGATGAAACAGATGAAAAGCTTGTGCGTATTTTGCATATTATCGTAAACTATTTGCATTTATAACTCCTTGAGCTGTGAGGCGTTTTGAGGGTAAACAGAGGACAGACAGTTGTGGGTTTGCTTCCCAAACACACACTCTAGTTTTTCTCAGTATTTTATAATTGAGCGGGAAGTTTAGCCATGCCCAGTCAGTCAACGGCAGTTTAGCTCCACCCATTCAGCCTACAGCAGTTTACATCCACCCATTCAGCCTACAGCATTTTGAGTGTGTGTGTTTTAAGCTCATTTGTTAAGACGTTTAGCTTGAATTCCACTTCTTCGGTCTCAGAGTCACTTGCCTTTACATTCATAGGAAAACCTGAAGACTTTATTCTTAGTGTGTGTTAGTGTGTGTGTGGGGGGGGGGGGGTGTATGTGTGTGTATCTGGCAGAGATTTGAGCATTGGCAGTCAGCGACAAGACTGAGTGCAGAAGATGGATGCTCAGTCTCTCTGCAGGGAACCGTAATGAATGAACACACACACACACACACACACACACACACTCACATCACACCACAGCAATCACTAAACCATAATGGTTTGTGACCGAGACGGTGGATATTGACCTGTCCATCACGTACACTACACATACTCTCACTCACACACACACACACACACACACACACACACACTGTTTACACTCTAATAAGAGATTTGGAATGTCTCAAAAGTCATTTTCAGATCTAGTTGGTCTGACTGTATAGGTACACACACACACACACAGCATTTTAAGTGAGCTTGTCTTCAAAATGCTCCCTTTTGCATTCTTAAAGCTACCCGTCAAGAACATCATTTATTTTGATGAATTAACCGAAGTCCTGGTTTTCCTTTGTTCTCGAGCTGCTTTCTCCTCTTCATACGCTCAAAACTGTGCCATTGTGTGTGGCTGTGATCATTCAAGTAGGAGCTGTCGGTGTGTAATGGCTGTATTCCTGCTTTGCTGTGGAGTGTTTGGGTGTTGGGCTGCGGAGTGCAGTTAGTAGTGTGTTGTAGTATTGGTACTGTGTGGGGGACCTCATTCATCTTGGTCACTTTTGTATGTGGTGCCTCACTCTGCAGGACTATTGCAGGCCTTCTATGGAGCGAGGAAGCCTCTGGGCCTTCTGGGCCTTCAGAAAAGCCTGATTTCTGGAACATACAAAGTGTCCATTTTTTTCATCCTAAACTAATTAAACTAAACTATCCCTGCATTTTAGTTTTGTTCATATTCATATAGTCCTTCGTAACATGCATAGGGAAGCAGTCCAACTGGAATTGTTTCCACTGTAGTATCTAGGCAGATTCAGCCAGGCGAGTGATGTCAATTGGTTAGGACTTCAGGAGCTGGACTGAAGGCCTTATGTCAGATTCAACACTTTTAGAAGTGAGCTAAAAAATCTTCCTAACTTTAATGGAAGTCAGTGTAAATGATGTCTAAATGTTGAAATATTAAAAAAAATATTGGAAATAAGGTCATATTTTGCCATAGCAACCACCAGGCAACACCTTACTCCCCACCAGAAACACCGTAGCAGCCACCTACGAACATAAGGCTCATCATTGTGTAGGAACCATCCTCCTTTCACCATCATCAACCAGCAACAGGTGGTTTGCTTCCAGAATTTGCTGGTGATTAATATCTCTAAGCCTTTGGCAAACAGATAATCAAACTCTAGGAAGTTTCCTGTGGTAATGACTTTCTCTAAGGACCCAAAGAAGGAAGGCCGTTTCTTTTGAGACATTGGACCCTGCCTGAGACTATTCCACCTATGAAAGTCGGCCTTCACCAATGTCAAATGAGTGAAATTGGCCTCTTAGACCAAAGACATTGTACAAGTATTGTTGATGCCACAATATCTGAAGGAATTTGGGGTCAGACTGGACGGGATATCTGCAAAGCAACCTGGTTACGAGGAAAATTTTGTTTTGTTTTAAGACAATTGGGGGTTGAAAAGATATACTAGAAGGTCATCAGCCTATAAAGACCCCATTTTTCATTTCATAGCCGACTAGTCCTTGAATTTCTGAGAAGGAATTAAGGGCAATAGATAGGGGGCTCCAACGCAAGCGCAAACAAGGCCGGGCTCAATGGACAACCTTGGCGAGTGCCACGATACAGAGGGAAATAAGTGGAAAGACCTGAATTAGTGCAGATGCGTGCAGAGGGTAGAGTATAAAGTTTGAATTGGACACCTTTGACCCATCTGTGCAGTGAGCACACACATACACACTAGTGAGCAAACACACACAGTGACAATGAACACACATCGCTGGACAGACATTGCTGAGGTGCCCAGGGAGCAGAGAGGGTTAAGGGCCTTGGTCAAAGGCTCAACTATGACAACTTACCAAGCCCAGGTATCGAACCAGGTAACGAATCTTCAGTGCCTATGGGTTGGGTTTTGCCTTGTTGTTTGTTTATTTATTTGTTTGTTTGTTTGTTTTTGTGCAGTCAGCTTAAACAGAACATTACGGCACATACCCCAACTCCACATCTGTGTTTACTAGCCTCTACATCAGTGGGTTACTTGATTGCTGTGGAGGGAATACCCAGTGGTTGTCTGATGTGTTTGCATAATGCATGCTGGGTATTGCAGTGAGAGATCATTAATGGACCAAAAACACAAAAAGGGGATAAAGCTGAGAATTCTGTCAAACTGATGAGACTGAGGGATTCGATGCTACACTACAGATATTACACAACATGACAAATAACACCAAGTGGAGTTATGCCATAACTTAATTTTGGGAGAGGGAGCACACCCCAAAGTCTCTCTCTCTCCTCTCAATCGTCTTACCCTTTATATACCCTGCTTCCAACCATGTGTCCAACCATGTGTCCAGCAAACTTCACACCTACCTCCTACCACCTCCATCTCTAATTTTTCTTCCATCAATCACTCAGAAATGGTGGCGGCTTCACAAGCTAACCACAGAAAAGCCGACCTGGACGAAGTCCGTCCTCCCATTCCACCTCAGGGCCTGGACTGCACTAGCAAGATGCTAGTTTTAGGCCTGAACGCCCCTTTCTAGCAATCCTACCAGCAGTTCTCTCAGAGAGTTCCCCTGGTTTTCCAGTGCCTTTATAAAGCTGTATATATTTCTGCCATTTAGAACCATGTAGGATTCTGTTTTTGTGTTTGAGTGTGGTCCATAACCGCTGCAGCCGAGAGACTGACAGACAGACATGGAGCTGAAGATAAAGCCAGAGATTTGGATTGAGTGTGTAATCCGCATTGCTGTATTAGGACCATTAATCCAGTGAAATGTCCCCTGAGGCTTTTGGAAGCTGCTCGATTAGGCCCACAGGGTTCCCTCCATGTTCACTCGTAGAGGCAGGTGCTGTTGTTGGTAAGAAAGATGGGGTCCGCTGACCAGTCTAAAGTAGATCAAATCAAGTCAAATCCTCTTAAAACATGAGTGAATGAAATGTCCCCGTTTAACATGCTTTACAGCAGACAGGTTCGAACCGCTTTACAGGGGTGAGTATAAAAGCACTGAAGGCCTCTTATCTCCTCTTATCTGACGTGATCTTTACTGTAGAGTAATGACTGGAGACTGGAGACTGGAACGCCCCCTGTACTAATTATAGTAGTATGATTGAGTATGCTGGTGTTCAGTGTCGCCGATGGACACACACACACTTTAGTGTGACTTTATACCTGTGTCCTCTATTGGGAGGCTATTGGGGGCGGGGAGAGAAAGAGAGAGATAATGAAAGGTACTTGGAGAAAAAGAGAGAGAGAGAGAGAGAGAGAGAGAGAGAGAGAGAGAGAGAGAGAGAGAGAGGAAATTGTAGGTGGGGAGACGGAGAGAAAGTGGAAAAGAGATAAAAAGAGAGAGAGAACAAAGGAGAGAAAAAAAGAGAGGCAGGTGATAAGAAGAGAGAGGGAGGGAGATAGAGAGAGGGAGAAAGAGAGAGAGAGAGAGAGAGAGAGATGATGGGATGAGACAGGCGCTGAGGACAGAGAGGGAGAGAAACAGAAAGAGAGAAAGGTGAATGGAGTGAAAGGATCTTGGTGCCAGCGACCACAGGACGCCTTCTGAAGTCTTGTGGAATCCAATCCTCGAATGTTCTGGTGGCACAGGGGGGACCTACTCAATGCTAGGCAGCTGGTTTTAATGTTATGGCTGATGTAAAGAATGTATTAGATCATCCTACAATCTTTTACCCGTTTGATGCTTGAGATTGACTGTGTACATGTCTCTCTCTCTCTCTCTCTCTCTGACAGCCTGTACCGCTCTCATAAAACACAGCAGGCTACGGGCCGCGTCTCTTATCTCATTAAAAGCTGGTCTCCTGTGAGACCCCGACTCTCTTCCTCATTCACTCCACAGCTCATTGATCACCTCTCGCTCTCTCTTGATCAATGGCAATTAAAGCGAGGAGGCGCACTTTAATCGCACAGCGGGCGTCTCTAAACTGGGCCACCTTGACCTTGAGCGACCTTGAAATGAATGACAGGGCCTGAGAAAAAGGAGATGTAATTGATGGATGAGGGGCGGACATGCAGTTGAGGCTGGCCACCCGGTGAGCTTTATGACCGTCTGCAGTGTCCTGTCAATGATGGTCCAGTACTTTATCAATAGCTACTTTAACCCCCTTAAAGGGCCGATATCTTGTATTCCACTTATCCAGGGTATCAACTGTGTGGGTTTTTGTGCCAAGAACAGTTTGGGTTGGAGGTTGTTTGTTGACTGTTATTAAATGTAACTTTTATTTATGGCTTAGAAACTGGATCAGATGCTCTACTAGGAATTGTTTGACATGTGCTATGAATTATTCTACAAGCGCTATGAATTTTTCAGCAAACAACAGCCGCTGTTACTTATTCAGTAACCAATGTTTTGAATTGTTTTGTTACCACTATGGGATACAGTAACCGTAGAAATTATTCAATAGTCGCTATGAATAATTCAGTAACTACTATGGATTATACAGTATCCACTATGAATTATTCAGTAGCTTCTATGAAAAAAGTTTCCACTATCCGTTCTTTGGTTTTCATTATGAATTATTTAGAAACTACTATGGATAATTCAATACATGCTATAAATTATTCTGTATGTACTATGGATTATTCAGTATCCACGATGAATTATTCACTATCCACTATGAATTATTCAGTATTCACTATGAATTATTCAGTACATGCTATAAATTATTTTGTATCTACTATGAATTATTCAGTATCCATTATGAATTATTCAGTACATGCTATACATTATTTTGTATCTACTATGACTTTTTCAGTATCCATTATGAATTATTCAGTATCCATTATGAATTATTCAGTACATGCTATAAATTATTTTGTATCTACTATGACTTTTTCAGTATCCATTATGAATTATTCAGTATCCATTATGAATTATTCAGTACATGCTATAAATTATTTTGTATCTACTATGACTTTTTCAGTATCCATTATGAATTATTCAGTATCCATTATGAATTATTCAGTACATGCTATAAATTATTTTGTGTCTACTATGGATTATTTAGTAGCTACCATGAATGAAATGTTGTTTCCACTATCCATTATTCTGTAAGATAAATTCTATGAATTATTCAGTAACTACTATTGATTATTGAGGATCTACTATGATCTTTTCAGTATCTACAATAAATTATTCAGTAAATATGATTAATTATTTATTAAGTAACCACTATGAATTTTTCAACAACCATTATGAGATACAGTATTTAGTTGCCAAAATGAATTATTCAATAACCACTATGAATTATTTAGTATATACTATGAGTTAATATACATAAGTACTATCCTATTGTTTCATATGCTGAATTTATAGCAAATGTATATGTAAATGAGTTCTGTTCTGATTGGTTGCCCTGTGTTATAATTCAGAGTGAAATAGTTCTTACAACTTTAGTGACAGTGGGCGGAGCTGAACTGCCGTAGGTTAGAGAGGTGGATATATGTAAATGTGTTCTTTCTTAGTGACATCACAACCATGGAAACCTAAAACCAGGCTAATTTGCATGGATGTCTGTAATAGTGTTTATAAACAACATGATACAAACCCTTTAATTCCCCCAGAAATCTGCACTTTTTATGGTCAAAAGGGTAGTTACTTTAATTGCTGTGTGTGTGTGTGTGTCTGTGTGTGTGTGTGTGTTTTGATTGTATCAGTAATAGGAAAGCAGTGGGGTGCGATTAGTTGGATTTTGTACATGGCTGCCTCTGTCCTTTCTCTGATTGGTCACACTTTCATATCCAGAGCAAACTCTCGCTCTCTTGTTACACTGATAATTCCTATCCCATCTTCCCTTCCCAAACCACTGCTTTTACTGCTGACATTCACACACTCACACTCCTTTCAGCACACACACACTCACACGCTCAAATACCATTTATTCCCCTTCATTAGCCACATGCTAACTGTCCAATCGGTCGATAATGATCTGGGTGTGTGCGTGTTATGGGATTTGAGGCAATGACATTATTATGACTTTGAGCATATCTGGATATGCCTTTAATAATGAGGGCTGAAACCTGTATGACCCCCCCCCCCCCCGAGTTTCTGTTGTTTTCTAAAGTTTTCTATTTATTTCTGGTTTAGAAATGGGATAAATGATATACTATAAATTACTCAGTATCTACTATGAATTAATCAATATTAATTATCAATTATAACTATTAATTATTCAGTGGCCACTATGAGTTATTCAGGTTCAAAGATGAATTATTTAGCATCTATTTTTCATGCTGTATCTACTGTACATTATTGAACAACCATGGTGCATTTTTTACTAACTACTACACATTGTTCAACAACCATGATAAATTTTTTTGTAACCATTTTAGAATTCACTTTCCTATATTTATTATTCAGTAAGCAGCAAAATTATTAAGTATGTACTATTTGTATATGTTTTAGCATCTGTTATTTATTATTCAGTAATCATTTTAAGGTTTCTAGTAACTACTGTGAATTGTTCAGTATCTACTATGAATTGTGTCTACTATTATTAATTTAGTATGAATTATTACACAACCACTATTAACGATTTAGTATCTAATATGAATTATTCAGTGTCTACTGTGAATTATTAAATAACCATTATGCATTATTCTATCACTATGAATTATTCATTATCTAAAATGAATGATTGAGTAACCACTATGAATTATTGTGTTACCACTATGTATTATTCTGTTATCAGTATGAATTATTTAAAATCTATTATTAATTATTAAATGACCTCTATTAATTATTCTGTTGCCACTATGAATTATTCAGTGTTCATTATTCATTTTTAAATAACCACTATGCATTATCCAGTATCTACTATGAATGATTAAATAACCACTATGAATTATTCTGTTACCACAATGAATTAGTCAGTGTCTATGATGAATGATTAAATAACCACTATAAATTATTCTGTTACCACAATGAATTAGTCAGTGTCTATGATGAATGATTAAATAACCACTATGAATTATTGTGTTACCACCATGCATTATTCTATCACTATGAATTATTCAGTAACTACTATGAATTATTGATTAAAATGTGTGTGGTCCTTTTTTCAGGTGTAATAACAGAACCCAGTGTGCGGTGGTTGCTGGACCGGATGCTTTTCCTGACCCCTGCCCTGGAACCTACAAATACCTGGAGGTTCAGTACGAGTGTGTCCCATACAGTATGTATCAATTCATATTTTATTGCACACATGCACACTTTTTCTCTTTTAGGCACGCAGGAAAACAACCCCCACCCCCCGCACACACACTCATATTTACTTTGAGAAAACTATGTGAGTTGTCCTTTGCAAACACCAGTAGAAATATCTGTAGCTTTAGTTAAGATGTAGCGTCTGCTTTGATTTATTTCTGTTCTCATATTTCAGCAGATAAAATTCTCTCACCGATATTCAACTCATAAATTCTCAGCTTTGTGTGTGTGTGTGTGTGTGTGTGTGTGTATGTGTGTGTGTATATAAAGTCCACAAAGTCCACAATGGCCAGGGTCCCTTAAGCGGATCCATATGATAAAGTAGCTAAGTGCTATAGTGTGTCAAAATGACTAAGTTGCCAGATAGGCAGCGATAGGGGCTGGCTGTGATAGATTTGCTGTAATGTTATCTTCGGCCAGCAGGTATATTTCTCCTGCTGGAATACAGAACGTGATGCTTTCCTTACCTTCACGCTCAACAGCCTTAATGCAGCGGTGACCTACACTAGATGTCCAAATGTCCTTACGAATGCATTCGGCTACTTGAGCATGAACCTGTTGAGCACCATGCCTGCACTAATGCCAGGCGTGGGCTAGTGGGGTATAAAGCCACCCAGCATTGAGCTGTGGAGCAGTGGAACTGTGTTCTGGGGAATGATGGAGGGTGTTCCATTCAATACTTTTAAGCTGGGGATGAGTTGGTGAGGGTGGTGATGATCCAACGCACTGAGCATAATCAAATGAAATCAGTGAAGTCTATTAGAAGCCCAGGCCTTTCCTGGAAAGTAGAGACAGTTACTCCAACAAAAGCAGGATAAGATTTTTTTATACCCTTGACTTCTGGAAAATCAATGAATGAGCAGGTGTCCTAATACTTTTGTCCATATAGTGTAAGCTAAGTGTATGCTGTTTTTGTTTTGGGGGGGGGGGGCTGAAATGGCAATAAACGTTAGCTTTGGTTGACTTAATTATGCAGTGTGAACTGAATTCACAGCAGAACAACAAGAACTGCAAAAACTTGTCTAAAGATTAAGCCTGAAAGACAGGAATTTCATTTGTAGGAATACCTGGAAAGGAGCTATCAGATAATTGAAATCTCGCACTCCTTCCTCCTCCCTGTCCGTTATCTTTGTTCTCTCGGAACATTTGAAGGGTGTAAATTTCAAATCTTCTAATCTGCCCATCGACAGCTAATTAATAAAGCCGTCAATTAGGACATCGCAAACATGCTAACGAGCTTGATGGCGCTAATTCTCCAGCCCGATCCGGCTTAGTCTCCTCGGAATTCCCTGCAGTGATATGAACTATCAAAGCGTTGTGTGTGTTTGCGTGCGTGAGTGTGTGTGTTCGTGTGTGGGTGCTCATTTGACGGCTCCACCTCAGTACACATTAACGCTGTCACACTCAATCAGAATGGACGACAGGAAGGAGTGATTGCGGATAGGGGGAAGGCGGATGGATGGATGACAAAACAGAGGCAGAGATGGATGGACAGATACAGAGATGAAGAGGGCGAGAGAGAGAGAGAGGGAGATTAGAGGTGGAGGGGTAGCAGTGGGAAGAGACAGACGTGCGTTCTTTCAGCAGATAATTGAGGCAGGTGCCGTGAGGGGACGGGGTGGGGGTTAGATTAATGTCTGATAACGCAATGTTGTGGAAGCAGAACAGTGGGATGTTGAAGTGGAAAGTATTTGTGGAATGCTGAATAAGTGGATTAGAGGAATGTTGTTGCAGTAGAGAAGTGGAAGATTGTAGAAACGGAAAAGCAGAATGCTGTAGAAATGGGATGGCGGAGTGTTGTGGAAGTGCAAAAGTGGCATATTGTGAAAAGGGACATACAGAAATGTTTTCGAAGCAGAATCATGGAATGTAGATGTGGAATAAAGGGAATTCTGTATTACTGAAATGGTGAAATGTTAAATAAGTGAAATAGTGGAAATTTGAATAATGTCAATACAGAAGCAGAACTTTACTAAAGTGGAATAGTGCATTGGTTTTGCAACTTTTGCAACTGGTCGTCTTTAACGTTCCTAAATTCAGCCATGTTACACTGCTGAGTTCTCTTCACTGGCTTCCTGTAGCTGCTGCCCGCATCAGATTCAAAACCCTGACTCTGGCCTACAAAGCCAAGACTGGACCAGCCCCTCCGTACTTGATGGCAGTGGTCAAAAGCCGATCCACACCCAGAGCCCTTCGAGCTTCAAGTACGGTTCGGCTCGACCCGACATGCCTCAAAATTCACGGAAGACAAGCGTCCAGGCTTTTTTCTGTCCTGCACCAAAGTGATGGAACGAGCTTCCCCTGGGTGTCCGAACATCAGAGTCACTCACTGTCTTTAAACGCAGACTGAAGACCCACCTCTTCTGAAAGTACTTGGGCGAATAGTAGAGTACTATGGTCACCTTATTGACTTGTGTTTAGTAATGTCTAAAGCTTAGAGGTATCTTTGAATTATTAGTCTATTCTAACTAGCTGAGGTTTTCTTGAGTAAATAGTGAAGCACTTTTGTAAGTCGCTCTGGATAAGAGCGTCTGCTAAATGCCATAAATGTAAATGTAGATAAAATGGTAGAATGCTATAAAAGGGGGTTAGTGGAATGTCAAGGACGTGAAGTATTGGAATTTTCTGATGTGAAATAGTGGTATAAAAGTATAAAGTAAGTGAGTATAAAGTAAAGTAAGTATAAAAGTGGAAAGTTGCAGAAATGCAAAGGAAGCATGTGGTGAAAGGGACATGTTTTAGAGGTGGAATCATGGAATGTGGAAGTGGGATAATGGAATATCAAGATAAGGGTATTAATGAAAGGGCAGAATGTTTCATATGTGGAATAGTAGAAGGTCCTACCAGTGGAGTAGTGGAACTTTGTAGGAATGGAAAAGCAGAATACTGTAGAAATGGGATGGTGGAATGTTGTGGAAGTGGAGTATTGTGTTTCACATGGGAAATAGTGGAATGGTCCAGAAGTGCAAAGATGGCATGTTGTGGAAAGGGAAACACTGAAAAGATTTAGAAGCAGAATCATAGCAGAATCATCATCAGAGGAATAGTGAAATATCAAAAGTCAGAATTGGCAAAAAATGGAAAAGTTCTTCCAGAGGAGTAGTCACACTATATATTAGTGGAACTGTACAATTCTGTAGAAGTGGGACAGTGGAATGTGATGGAAGTGGAGTATTGGAAGGTTGTAGATGTGATAGTAATAGTGCAGTCCTTTAGAAGGGGATTAGTGGAACGTTGCAGATGTGTAAAGATGGCATGTTGTAGAAAGGGAAATACTGGATCGTTTCAGAAGCAGAATCATGGAATGCAGATGTGGAATAATGGAATATCAAAAGTCAAATAAGGGAGAACACTAAGGAGGTGGGATAGTGGAATGTCATGGAAGTGAAGTATTGGAAGGTTTTAGATGTGATATTAATAGTGACAGTGCAGTCATGTGGAAGTTGATTAGTGGAATGTTGCAGAAGTGCAAAGGTATGCTACCTTGGAACATTTCAGAAGCAGCAATGGAATATAGCGGAACCGCAATAGTGAAATCTAGAAGCGGGATATTTAAATATCATAAAAGTCCAATAGTTAAATGATCTATTAATGAAATGACTGAAACGAATGCTAAATGTGTGGAATAGTACAGCACTCAGTGGAGTAGTGGAACCTTGCATCCGTGGAATAGTACAGCGCTTCAGAAGTGGGAAGAGGAATGTGACGGAGGTGGAGTATTGGAATGTTTAGATCTAATATTAATAGCAATACTGCAGTCCTGTAGCAGTGGATAAGTGGAATGTTGCAGAAGCTCAAATGGGAAATTTGAAAGAGCCGTGGTGGAATGTTTTAGAAGCTGAAGAGTGGAAGTGTAGAAGTGGGATAATGGAATGCCATAAAAGTACAATAGAGGAATGTTATAAAAGTAAAACAGTGGAATATTTTAGTCATGGTAGTGGGATATTTTTATAAAAACGGGGAAATAGCACAAGCAGAAAGGGATTAGGCAATTTTGAAGTGGACGTGCTCTAGCGGGATGCTTCAGGAGGAATAGTGGAATGTTCATGAAGCTCTATATGGTGACAGGCAGTAATAAAGTGAGCAGTCATCCACAGCAAAATCTCCTCACAGGTAAAAGAAGCTCTCTATTAAGACATTGATGAGATCTCTCTCTCTTTCTCTCTCTCTCTCTCTCTCTCTCTCTCTCTCTCTCTCTCTCTCTCTCTCTCTCTTCCTCTCTCTGTCTCACACACACTCTATCTCTCTCGCTCTGCCCCCCCCTTGCTGTAACATCAGTATTCTAGTCTGAAAGGTGCTCTGTCAAAAAAGTAACAGCTGCCTCCATTCTCAAAAAGGCAGAGAGATAGAAAAGAGAGCAAGAGACTGGGTGAAAGAGAGAGAGAGAGAGAGAGAGAGAGAGAGAGAGAGAGAGGTAGGGAGAGAGGGAGAGAGAGACTGGGAAACAGGGTGTGTGTATATGAGACGTCGGACACACATGCTAGGTTAGGCTTCAAGACGTTTATCATGTGAAGAACACACACACACACACACACACACACACACACACACACACACACACACACATTGCTCTCACCATCTGTATTCAGAAGGAAGAAAAGGGAAGTGAAGTGCCATCAGTCTAACAAATAGACTTATCCAGGACATGCAAGTGTGTCTGTGTGTCTGTTTTGTCACGCAGCATTATGTGCAAGTATAGGTGTGTGTGTGTGTGGGTGTTTGCTGCCCAGTAGTGAGCAGTGTCATTACTAGGTGACCACTGTGATGCTTTAACTCTGCAGGTATTGTGAAGTTAGTAAAGTAGACCCTTCAACAGAGGGTTCTGCAGGGGTCTTTAGTAAACACACAGCGGTTCTATAGAAAACCATGACAACACAAATAATCTGTCTATCATGCAGTTGGCTTGCTGAGTATCTATCTATATATCTATCTGTCTGTATGTCTGTCTGTCTATCTATCTGTCTGTCTGTCTGTCTATCTGTTTATCTATCTGTCTATCTGTCTGTTCCTCTGTCTATCGATCTATATATCTATCTGTCTGTCTCTCTGTCTTTGTCTGTCTATCTGTCTATAAATCTATATATATGTCTGTCTGGCTCTTTGTCTATTAATCTAAATATATGTCTGTCTGGCTCTCTATCTTTCTGTCGCTCTGCCTATCAATCTATACATTTGTCTACCTGTCTGTCTGTCGGTCTCTGTCTATCTATCTATCTATCTGTCTGTCTGTCTGTCTATCTATCTATCTATCTATCTATCTATTTGTCTGTCTGTCTATTAGTCTGTCTGTCTGTCTATCTATCTATCTATCTATCTATCTATTTGTCTGTCTGTCTATTAGTCTGTCTGTCTGTCTATCTATCTATCTATCTATCTATCTATCTATCTATCTATGTATTTGTCTGTCTGTCTATTAGTCTGTCTGTCTGTCTTCTCCTGTACTTTTTTTCTGTATTCTCTAGAGCTCTTTACCAGTACTCAGAACCATGCTGGAATTCAGATTTCTTTAGAAGCTCCCATTCTTTCACTTGTGTGTGTAAAGGCAGGCTGCACGGCTAGGTGCTTGATTTTATAAACACAAGGCAATGGGACTGAGTGAAACACCTGAATTCAATGATTAAGAGGTGTGTCCCAATACTTTTTTCGCAAAAGTGTTTATCAGAGTCCTTCTGTATCCTGGCTATTCTCTGTTTTCTGTTTTGAACATTGTCCAACATCTTGCTTCTTTCTCCCGTTGAGCACAAACACATTTCCAGGCACATACGCTGCAATTATTGACAGCATGTTTACAGCCATTCGTTCAATCCGGAGCTGGTTATGTTTAGTGCATGATGTCAGCTGGAAAATAACCCCAATTCCATGTATTAAGTACTTCACTCTCTGTCCTGTTTTTTTTTTTTTTTTTCCGTCTCTCTTTGTTTCATGTTCTCTCTCTCTCTCTCTCTCTCTCTCTCTCTCTCTCTCTCTGTCTCTCTCTCTCTCTCTCTCTCTCTCTCCTCTCTCTCTCTCTCTCTCTCTGTCTCTCCATGTTGTTTCCTCCTTGGCTACATTCCATTCCCCTAGCTTTAGCAATTAGAGCTGTTTTCGCATGCTGTTGCCTTGGAAAAATCTGCTGACCTCAATGTATACAGCATAATTAATTCTGAAATGATGCATAATTACACGCTGCTTTTGGGGAGCCTTTGTTGTACCTTTTTCTCTCGTTCTTTATTTCGTCTTCTTCTACCTTTCATGTCGGCGATGCCTCGGAAAGCAAACGCCGGAAAATTAGAAGGAAAGAGTGAAGGAACGAAAAAATAACAGAATGAAAGAGTGAGAGGAAAGGATCCGTGCCCTCCTGCAGACCTGAGGTTCAGGATGAGGTGCTGCGACGGCTTTAGCTTAGCCGTGAACATGTAAGGTTGAAGGTTCAGTGATTTTACTGGTAAAATCTAACCCCCTGGCTGCTCAACCGTTTCCACCTGGGCTAGAAAGCCTGTATACGATCTAGCTAGCCTACTGTGCTAATGGTAAGCGATAACACAGTTCAATGTGTAGCATACTATGCTAGTGGTAGTTCCTAACACACCTACTTAGCATACTGTGCTAGTTCCTAACATACCTATTTAGCATACTATGCTAGTCGTAGTTCCTAACATACCTATTTAGCATACTGAGCTGGTGATAGTTCCTAACACACCTACTTAGCATACTGAGCTAGTGGTAGTTCCTAACACACCTACTTAGCATACTGAGCTAGTTCCTAACATACCTATTTAGCATACTATGCTAGTCGTAGTTCCTAACATACCTATTTAGCATACTGAGCTGGTGATAGTTCCTAACATACCTACTTAGCAAACTGCTAGTTCCTAACATACCTATTTAGCAAACTGCTAGTTCCTAACATACCTATTTAGCATACTGAGCTAGTAGTAGTTCCTAACATACCTAATTAGCATACTATGATAGTGGAAGTATCTTACATACCTACTTAGCATACTGTGCTAGTCGTAGTTCATAACATACCTACTTAGCATACTGTGCTAGTCGTAGTTCATAACATACCTACTTAGCATACTGTGCTAGTCGTAGTTCATAACATACCTACTTAGCATACTGTGCTAGTCGTAGTTCATAACACACCTACTTAGCATACTGAGCTAGTTCCTAACATACCTATTTAGCATACTATGCTAGTGTTAGTTCCTAACACACCTACTTAGCATACTGAGCTAGTAGTAGTTCCTAACATACCTATTTAGCATACTATGATAGTGGAAGTATCTTACATACCTACTTAGCATACTGAGCTAGTTCCTAACGTACCTATTTAGCATACTGAGCTAGCGCTAGTTCCCAATAACTGTTGAAAATATGGACACTGTGGTGTCATTCCCTGCCTTTCTAAAGAAATGAAGCTAAAACTGTCCACCATGTGGTCAAATTTGCAACCACAGTCTGTGCAATAGTCTCCCAGCGAAGAGGTCTTGACTTAAGGTCTTGACTTGATGTAAAGGTTCTCTCTATTACAAGCATGGTTCCTGCAACTGAATGCGTTCGTTAGAAGGAGTGTCCACACACATTTGGACATATAGTGTAGCATACTGTGCAAGTGGTAGTTTTTTCCTCAGTCTTCTCAGTGCCAGTGTCCAGCTTGGGTTGTAATAGCAGAGCCAATGGCCTGCACGGCATTAACAGCTTTATGAGGATAATAGAGTACGAGCTGATTGTTTTGGCAGCTCCAGCCACACCTGCTGCTTCTCTCTCTGCCTGTCTGTCTCTGTCTGTCTCTCTCTGTCTTGCAAATTCAAACCACAAATTAACATTCTTCTATAACCCTATATTTATATACACACAGTCATCTCCGAATATTATGACCACCCCTGGTTTCGAATGGACTTGGCACACTTCTCTTATAGGAGCACTTTGTAGTTCTTTAAGTACAGACTGTTTCTCTGCATACTCTGTTAGCCTCCTAATGTTTAGGACCCCACAGAACCACCACAGAGCAGGTATTATTTGGGTGATGGGTCAATCTCAGCACTGCAGTGACACTGACATGCTGGAGTGTTTAAACACTGTGTCCTCTCACTGTCCTCTCTATTAGACCCTCCTACCTAGTGGGTCCACCTTGTAGATGTAAAGTCAGAGACAGAAGCTGTGTATCTGCTGCTGCACAGTTTGTGCTGGTCATCCTCTAGTCCTTCATCACTTCTAACAGGACGCTGCTGCCCACAGGACGCTGCTTGTATCATTGTCAAAGTCTGCACTCAAGACATCATGGGTAATATCTAAAAAGCCTGTCCAGCTCTGCAGCAAGATGCTGTGATCAGAAGAAACCCAGATTTACTTGGAGCTTGGAGAAGGAAAGGAAGGTTTTATGATTCTATGTATGCCACATCATCTGTCAAACATAGTGGAGGTACTGTCATTGTATGGGCATGTATGGCTGCCAGTGGAATTGACAACTGGTGTTTATTAATGATGTGACCACTGATAGAAGTAGTCTAGTAGAAGTAGTCAGACTTCATTGACAATCATTGACTGCAAAAAAAAAAAAAAAAAAAAAAAGATGCAAAGTAAAGAAATGATTACAATAATAATGTTAATTTGTCCAATTACTTTTGAACCCGTGAAAATGACAGTGTAGAAAAATGTTTGTAATTCCTAAACAGCTAATACTGTTTTTATTAAACTTCTTAAATTAAACCTGAACGTGAATTTTGCTTCTCCTCAAATCCTTCAAAACTGCCGAAATTGTGTCACCGTCCAAATACTTATGGACCTGACTGTAAACTTCCTCCTTCGCTTTTCCTTTTTTTTTGTGTGTGTGTCCATATGCTTGTGTAATCAATCTTCCATGCATATGCTGATCCCTTTTCGTCACATTAGCCCATGATGTTTTGTAGCACCTGTGCTCCTCCACTGATCACAGCAATTGTTCATCCCTCCACGCGTTACTATGACGACGTGCCTGTCGGCCAGGGGTCATTTACTCATGGCCGATCTCTGCCAAAACGCCCCTCTGGTGCCGGGGTATCAAGGTTAACACGATTAAGAAGACCAGCTCCAGCCTCCTGTCTACTCTATGCTAATTAACACTCACTGATTGGCTGCAATAAAGTGCAGCTGGACAGCAGACCGGACCCTGGCAGGATCTGACACACGGTCAGGTGTTTGTCAGATAATGGAGATTTCAAGGATCACCTGCAACAGGAATTGATTTGAAGACTGAGCCAGAAGGCCGGTGGGAGGCGGGGGGTTTAGCTGAGCAGAGCGGAGGCTGATTTGAGCTGTTGCTGAGATTTCGACTGATGAAGATTATTAATCTAATGCCACTTAACCACATGTTTCCACTAACTGAAAAAAAGATGTTTCACAGCGATCCACCTCCACAGAACCTCCTGAGCTGTTCAGCATTCTCTCCTTCAGAGTGTTTAGAGGCTCCGGGCATGGGGATAGCAATCTAAGGCTGAGCGTATGATCAGGCGCTGGCTAGTCGTTAGCGAGATAACATAGAATTTCACTCTTCACTTCTGTTAAGGTGGGGGTCAGGAATCTCCACAGTGATCGGATGCCTTCTCGGCAGTGACAACTGGGTAACTTTAAAACCTTGTACGACACCAGCAGACTTTAAACATAGCATCATTTTTTAGGTGTAATTATGTAATTTCAGAATAAAAAAAAGGCATAATTAATGCTATTTTAATGTTATTTTAATGTAATGTTTTATTTTATGTGTTTTTTTTAGATCTTAAACACACACACACACACACACACACACATACCTATGTAGTGTGTATATGGTTTGAACCCTGTAGCTGCTTCTGTACACTGTGTAATAAATACTACTAGACGACTGGACCAATAGAAATGCTCCAATAGCAATACAAATGTGATCATCACCTACCGAACAGTGGGAAGAATCACCCTTGGCTCAGATGACAATAGCAGGACATTGTAGCGTGAACTGTATCAGGTGATGGAAGGTGTGCATTATGGAGGGTAACTGCTACACAGTGATATGTCAATTGCTCTTTGCCAGTCCCCGGAGTCTTTGTTCCCCTCTGGCATCAGTGGACCATGGTGCACCATCATTATAGCATTCGCAGTACACCTTCACTACAGCAGCTCTAGAACATCCCGCAAAATTATCAGTTTCCAAGATGCTCCCACCACTTCACCCACTGTTACAGTCATATCAGAATATTATGACCACCCATGCTTTGGATTGAACTCAGCCCGGGACGTCACAGACGCCACGTGACAGTGATTGCTGCATGTATAAATAAGCAAGCACACCAGTCAGTTGTAGCTGAGTGAAAAATGATCGCCATGGGCAAAGGACTTGAAGGGTGGCACTTATGTTTTATTGTTTCCAATATGTCCAGTTCAGTAAATAAATAGGAAATGTGGAAAATTTGCTCAGTTATTGTCACCAGAGAAGCAAAAACATTTGCACAGGCCTGCAAATAGAATAATGACAGTTTTGGGTTATTGCCAAAAAAGGTGTGTGAAATTAATCACAGTTTTGCATAAATGTCAGGCTTATTCTACACTAGATCTAGAGCTAGTCAGTTAGAACTCTAAAGTTTTATTTTATTTGTTTGTTTGTTGTTTTTTAACACTTTTATTTTCATTTTTTATTCCATCTTTTAATTAATTAATTTTATTTTTTGATACATTTCCTTGATTTATTTCCTGAAAACGTTTGAAGAAATTCCATTTTTGCCTTTTCCATTTCCCTTTTTTGTAAGGAATTTTTTTTTTTTTTCTAAAATAATTTATTTTGTTTTTGCTTTTTTTGGATTTGTTTAATATCTTTACAGCATACTGTATTCAAGAGCTTCCATAATTAATAAACTTGGAGTTTGATTACAGCATAATTCATCTCCAACTAATGTACATAGAGTTAGGCCCAGGTGTTCATTTTCAGGGTTAGCTCTTTAAGGGTTAAAAGCGGTAGCTGTCTGTTAACATCAGTTGTCTGTCTGTAAACTGTGGACAGTTCTCTCTTTCAGCGCTCACTGTAATGAGCTCCAATCAGAACGGCATATTAAAAGCAAATTGAGGTCAGTCACCCGGTGGGATGGAAAAGTGAAGCGTCTTTGTATCCGATTACGAGAAGCTTCCGGTGGCATCTCATTAAGAGTGAGCTCTCTCTGAGTTAGCGAGCGCTGCAGACCGCGAGTGACCAGTGTGGTCATTGTATTTGTTTGGAAGAGAATCGAGGAAGGTGCTCACACAAAGACAGAGAAAATATAACTGGCGTTAATATACAGAGGGTGTCCGAAATAACACCCAATAAAATACTCACTCTCAGTCTGCTTTATAAGACTACCTACCATATAGGTATATATACCATATCACGTTAAGCTCATCTATTGCTACACCATTTATAAGCCCTTCTCGACCATATTCACAATTGGAAAGGGACCACCATAGGACCACTGTGGACCAGATATTATATAAGTTATGGAGAGTTAATCTGGGGATGCATTTGAGTGAACAGTGTAAACACGATCTGGCCAAAGTAGATGTAGATGCACTAAATGTCCAAAAGATTGTGGACACCCCTTCTAATGAATGCATCTTGCTACTTTAAGTTGCACCTGTTGCTGACACTGATGTGCAAATGCACACATACACACACACAGCTTATGTAATCTCTGTAGAGAAGTACTGCCAATACAGTAACATGAACATTAACCTATTAGCACCATGTCTAATGCCAGGCGTTGGTTGGAGGGGTATAAAGCCCCCCAACATTAAGCTGTGGAGCAGTAAAATTGTGTTCTCTGGAATGTTGGATGGTGCTCCATCCAATACTTTTTGGATAATTTGAGAGTTGAGAATGAGGTGGAATGCCGATCATCCAACATCCTGACCTCACTAATGCTCTTGTCACTGAATGCCATCAAATCCTCAATGCAATATTTCACAATGTAGTAGAAAGCCCTTTTCCCTGAACAGTAGAGACAGTTATAATACCCATGATTTTAGAAGAAACAGTTAATGAGCAGGTGTCCGAATACTTTTGTCCATATATTGTGCCGTAATCTGAAGTCACTGGCATTTGCATTTTGCATTTGCGAGTTACTATTGTAAACCAATCAGATGACCAGGAGAACTACCTGTAAGGATTTTGACAACAGTTAGTACCTGTAAACCAGAGTGACTATGTATATGGTAATTCTAATAAAGTGGCCACTCAGGGTAGTAGATTTGCTAACACTGTTGTTGGACATGCAGACAGTGGTTCCTATCAGCAGTGACAAAATGAGAATGTTTGTGTGTGTGTTTGTGTGTGTGTGTGTGTGTGTGTGTGTGTGTGCCTGTCAAAAAGAGTGAGTCAGAAAGGGTGTGATTACTGTTGTGTGTGACAGTGATTGGTTATCAGAGTCTGAAGCCGCATGATGGATGCTTTCCTTTTAATCAATGGTTGCTGAATTCATCCCCCCGCCACACACACACACACACACACACACACACATGTGTGGTCTTCCTGTGAATTTGGAATATGTTTAAAAAGGATACATTGAATTATTTCTGCTCTAGTTACACCACCATGATTTTCCTGTGTGTGTGTGTGTGTGTGTGTCCCCTAGTGGGACTGGTTGTCCAAGCTCCAATCTGTTACACCTGTCACACACAGTCCCTTGCTGTTCTTCTCACATTCACATACACACAAAGCACACATCACACAATTCTCTCTATAGCCTCAAGGTTATAATACATTAGAGAGAGAGAGGTCAGAATGGATGAAGGCAGAGTAGGTGTGTGTGTGTGTGTGTGTGTGTGTGTATGGAGAGAGAACAGTAGAAAAAAGGAGTGGAAGAATAAGATGTAGGGGAGGAGAAGAAGGGTGACAGTCAGGGAGGGAGAGATGAAGAGATAGAGGTGTATGCGTGTGAGAGAGTTTATGTATGTGTGTGTGTGTGTGTGTGTGACCTCTCTCCTCAGGCTCATGCTATTCAGAGCAGTGTGTGTAATTTGACTCATTAATTAAGAGCGGAAGTGCCTACTCACAGCTTCAGCAACTACACGGCCTTTAACCATCCAGCACTACCTCTCTCTCTCTCTCTCTCTCTCTCTCTCTCTCTCTCTCTAGGAGCACACATAGCATACTAGGGGGTCAATAATGTTTAGTGTTCGAGGTCAGTAGTGTAACAGTATAAAGAGTGTTACAGGTCAGTGGTGTAACAGTATGGAATTTGTTACAGGTCAGTGGTGTAACAGTGTGGAAAATGTTACAGGTGTGGAAAGTGTTTCAGTGGTGTAACAGTGTGATATATGATACAGGTCAGTGGTGTAACAGTGTGGAATTTGTTACAGGTCAGTGGTGTAACAGTGTGGAAAATGTTACAGGTGTGGAAAGTGTTTCAGTGGTGTAACAGTGTGATATGTGATGCAGGTCAGTGGTGGAAAAGTGTGGAAAGTGTTACAGTGGTACGGTGGTACAGTGTCTCTCTCTGTCACTCTTTCTCTCTATCTTTCTCTCTTCCATCTTTGTATCCCTCTGCTATTCTTTCTGTCCCTTTCTCCACTTTCCCCTCTCTCTCTCTCTCTCTCTCTCTCTCTCTCTCTCTCTCTCTCCCGCAGCCTGTGGTTTGCGCTCTGTTTCGGAAAGGTCAGTTGTGTTTGTTTTGCTCTGCTTGTCCTCTATTGCATGTTGAAATGAGTGTGCGTCCTCCAGCTGTGATTGACGGGTAAGTTGCTCAGTAACAGCAGTGAGAGTAACTGATTGGCTGAGTAAGTGATTGGCACTCTGTCACTGCAGCACTAACAGACAGAGGTTCAGCTGCATATAATCTTCATAGAAAAGCACTGCCAATGCAATGGGTTGCTCTGGAGCAGCTGCACATGAGCCTAATGTCACCATGCCCAGTGCCAAGAAACAACTAGAGGGGTATAACGCCACACCCCCCAGCATTGGGCTGTGTTCTGTGGAGTGATAGAGCTTCATCCAGTACTTTTCAGTACCAACTATCAATAACCGGCCTCGCTAATGTTCTTATGGCTGGATGCAATCAAAAAATTCTTATAGTACAGCTCATCAAGTAGCATTTTAAACTACAGAGTCAATGGGCCTCGTTCACCAAGAAATCATTAGTGAATGTCCGAACATTTTACTGTTTTAGTAAAGATTTTATTCTTCAGAACGGTTGGAGAATAAGGTCCAATGTTGGCAAACTAATGCTAATACTAATGCAGAAAGTGTGAATTCTTTGGTGAACCGTTTCATGTAATATCTTGTGGAGTCCCACAGGGTTCTATTTTGGGGCCTATGAAACTGATGGTAACTATGACATTAAGGTGGTAATGAGAGCAGATCAAGGGGTCAAGGGGGTTAACCTAAACTGAACTTTCTGGGTGTAATTGGGAAAGTTCAGTTATACCCTGTACTTCTCAATTTCAGATTGTCCAATTGATTCAACTCTGATTTAAAAAAATGGAAATCTAGACTAGTTTCAGGAGTTGGAGTGATTAGTCTCAGGTATTTTAAAGAGGAAATCAGCACCCCTGACAGCTCATATGAGGCCTATTCAAAGTGAATGAAGTTTTACATCAAACCTGATATTTCTGTAGCGGCTGCTTTCTGCTCTCTTTCTGCTCCGGCTTTAAATCTCTCCCTCTTTCTTCAAACCCTTAAACGTCTCAGTCAATGACAGCCTTTCCTAATCGTATTACCCACTCAGAAAGCATCAGAGAGTGTTTCAGACCATATTATTCTCCTTCTTTCTCTCTCCCCCCCTCTCTCTGGCATGACTGTATTGAGAACAATATTGCCAAAGCACATATAGGAGCACATTGTAGTTCCATAATTATAGTCTGAAGTCCATCCGTTTCTCTGCATACTTTTTCACCCTATTCTTCAATGGTCAGGACCCCACAGGACCACCACAGAGCAGGTAGGTTGTATTTGGGTGGTGGGTCATTTTTAGCACTGCAGTGACACTGACATGGTGGTGAAGTGTTAGTAGTGTGTGTTGCGCTGGTGGTACGAGTGGATCAGATACAGCCGTGCTGCTGGAGTGTTTAAACACTGTATCCACTCACTGTCCACTCTAATAGACACTCCTACCTAGTTGGTCCACCTTGTGGAAGAGACAGAAGCAGCTGTTGCACAGTTTGTGCTGGTCATCCTCTAGTCCTTAATCAGGGCTCACAGGACGCTGTTGAGTGGATGTTTCCGGTTGGTGGACTGTACTCAGGGTGACGCACCCTGCTAACTCACTATCACCATGTCAGTCAGTGTTACTGCAGTGCTGAGAATGACCCACCACCCAAATACTACCTACCTGCTCTGTGGTGGTCCTGTGGGGTCCTGAGCATTGAAGAACCGGATGAAAGGAGGTTAACAAAGTATGCAGAGAAGCAGATGCACTACAGAAGTATATACTATATGGTAAGTGGAGCTGAGTTTATTTCAAACCAGGGGTGGTCATAATGTTCTGATATATACTGTTTCTCTCTGCATCTCTCCCTGTTCTCTCTCTCTCTCTCTCTCTCTCTCTCTCTATCTCTCTCTTTTCTCTCTCTCTCTCTCTCTCTCTCTCTCTATCTCTCTCTCTCTCTCTCTCTCTCTCTCTCTCTCTCTCTCTCTCTCTCGCGCTCTCTCAGCTGGACTCTTTAATCACAGTGCTGCTCGATGGTTTGTGACAAATCGTCTGCGTCTCTGTATATGTGTGTGTGTGTCCTTCCTGCTCGATTGGCTGATTCCATTCTGGCGGTGTGTCAGTGCTGGACATTGGTGATCAGTGCTGATGGTCGCTGTGGAGACCTGCGGGCAGGATTCAGGGCATTACTGCTTACAGGACTGAGGAGAGAGAGACATACACCATTAACCTGCTAGTGACAGTGTGTGAGAGAGAGATAGAGAGGGAGAGAGAGAAAGAGAGAGAGAGAGAGAAAGCGAGTGAGAGAGAGAGAGATAGATCTATATTACTAAAACACATTTGCTCAATAATAATCAGGAATGTTTCCTGTTCTGGTTTTGATAGAGTGAACAATGTCCTGGTGGACAAAAGTATTGGGACACCTGCTCATTCACCGTTTCTTCCTAAATCAAGGGTCTCAGAAACAGTTTATCCTGCTTTTGTTGGAGTCTCTACTGTCCTGGGAAAAAGGTTTTCCACTAGATTTCAGAGGTGAATTTCTGGAGGATTTGACTGTATTCTGCCATAAGGGCGTTAGTAAGATCTGGATATTGTATGATCACCATCCCACCTCATCCCCAACTCATCTCAAAAGTACTGGATGGAGGCACCATCCATCATTCCAGAGAACACAGTTCCACTGCTCAATGCTGGCACGGTGCCAGCAGGCTCTGTATGTTTATCTGCTCCAGAGAGTCCTATTCTATTGACAATACTTATCTACAGGGACTAGACAAGCTGTGTTTGTGTGTGCATTTGCACATCTGTGTCAGCAATGGGCACAACTTACAGTGATGCATTCATTAAGAGGGGTGTCCACAGACATTTGGACATATTGTGTATCGGTATTAAGAGCACATCCCCAAAGTGGTGGATGGCCACTTCAGCGCTGGGGAGCAGTTGGGTGTTAGGTGTGTCCAGTATGTGACCAGTACATCGTAAGGGTGGGTCTGGTAGCACCATATGAAGTTCCCATATCTTCCCACAGGTCATAATGTACAGGGGTGTGAGGGTCACAAGAGTGACCAGCTATTTGTGGGGTTAATAAAGGTGACCATCTGCATCAAAAAACACATAGCCCTCCTAAAAGCAAGACTCCTGAGCTGTAGAGGGCAGCACTCAAGCTACTCCACCTTGTCCTGAGTGCAGCCTGCTTTCCTGACATCTGAAGCTATGGACCTCCTACCACGGTCCATAAGATTCTCTCTCTCTCTCTCTCTCTCTCTCTCTCTCTCTCTCTCTCTCTCTCTCTCTCTCTGTTCACCAGTGTGGTGTGTACAGGAGGATATGGACTGTAAGCTGGCTGTAACTGGGGTTAATCCTGACTTATTAAATAAAGGATTACAAGGACAGTGAACACACACACACACACACAAACACACACACTCACTCTTGGGGGACAGAGTGGGCTCAGGGTATTGGGTGGGCATGTGACCACATCCCAGCTCAATACACACTCACATACACACACATGCACACACACTGACTGATTTATGATCTATATGCTGTTTATAGAGGGTATGCACTTGACATCACAGGTGGCATCGCCACGCCCACTGAGTGGCAAAAAAAATGTCTGAGTGGCAGCGTTAGTGATCAGTGTGAATGCTGCTAAAACACATAAATGAGAAAGAGCTGTTGTGTGGCTAATTGTACAAATTCTACAAATTCAGCAAAAAGCTCAAGAATAGAGAAGCTATTGGATTGCTGCAGTTCTCAGAAACAACTGAAATCCAGGCACTCAGTGGTGAAGTCATGCTCTGAAAACAGGTGGGGAAAAAAGTAAGCCCACTGCAGTTGCAAATTTAGCAACATGCTAAGTTCGATAAAAAGGGAAAGCAAGCAAACCTGGATGAGACCAGTCTACTAAATGTGCTGAAAACAGTGGAAAGGAAAACACTCCTCAAAGCATTCACTCGTCTCTGTGATCTCAGATATGAAGCTTTGTCCTCTAAACATGTACAATTTGAGCCTCGTCCAGTTAGCTCGACATTCCTGGCTACACATCGCTCTCCGTGGAGCATTGGTTCTTTGGTAATTGGGATGGATCTCTGTCGAGTCCAGCTGCCTTTAACTTGAGCAGATGACCGGTTGTTTCATTCCTGGTTTGGCTGTTTTCCCCAATAAACGCAGCCACTCAGTCTGACTAAAGGGGGCGTTGCCCCGTGGGAATGTGATTGAATGTCAGTGCATACCCTCTATATAAACTGCGCTCTTTTTGAATATTTATCTCTGTGTTTTGTTATTGAATTTGTCGTCCCTCAGAAAAGTGGATCTTCTCCATGTCTCCTTTTCTTTCTTCTCTTCCGTTCCTCGCTCGTTTCAGGGAGCAGATTTCCCCTCTCTTTCTCTCCACAGGCTGCAGACGGACCTGCTTATTTCCCATTCAGATCAGCCTCTTTTTGAACATCTTATTTGTTTACTTTTTTAACAAGGTGTAATTATGACATAAGAGGAGCTGACGATTATCTAATGACTGTTTTTATCTAATAACGTTCAGAGCGCACTGGGGAAAGAGACACTTGATCAGTTGCATCGTTAATTTATTGTCTCTTTGTCTTTGTCTCTCTCTCTCTCATGCATAATCTAGAAGTGGAACAGAAAGGTAAAGTAAAATGTCCTCTTTTTCCCTCCATAGTGTCATTCCCAACCAATTCCATTGCCGATCCTAAATGTAACCTTATCCTCTGTATAAAGCATTTATAAGCGCTTTATAAGCAGACATTGCTGAATTGGAGCATACCGTGCCCAAATTGAAGGGTCTAATTTAAGCGCTTGTGAATGTTTTGAGCTGTTTTCATGAATGTGTGTGTGGTGGCTGTGTTTGGGGGTGGGGAGTTGTTTAGTAGCTGGTGGTGAACATGCTTGGTCCATCGATACCATCCTCATTATCACAGCTGTCACTGCTTTGATTCCCCTACTTTGCTGCTGGCTACACATACACACACACACACACACACACACACACACACACACACACACACACTTACATACAACAAGCAGATATTTACTGAGATTCACTCATGCATGGAGACATCTGCATCCAGATCACTGTTTTAATTACGTGTACACACACGCAAGTTATTCGTTGCAGTTAATTAAAGGGCCCATGTCATGCTGTTAGTAAACAACTAATGCCATGATAAGCATGAACATATGTATATAAGCTCCTACAAAAATACTCACCTTGTATGTTTAAGGTCTTGTTGCCTTGTTGGATGTGCGTAAAATTGGTCAGATGTTAATTATTGGCAAAAAGAAGGACTGCATTTAGGTGTGCTAAAGGCCACAGGTCAACCAGCAGTGGCAGAATAACAGAATGGCCAAATAACAAAACAAGGTCCATCACCACCAATTCCTGAAAGACCACTCCACAGAGAACTGCATACCATCAACATATGTAACAGAGTGGCATGCAAGAGCCATTTGCTCCCTTCTGCTCAAGAATGACAAGACTTTCCTGTAGAAGTGGAATTCTGCCACTGCTGGTAGACCTGTATAACCGTACGCTTCCATACACCTGCAAAATCAGCAGCTTCCTTTACACTATGGTCTTTAGTACGCCTAAATGCAATCACATCATTTACATCTTCTTTTCACTGGACCACCTCTAGTCAGTCTATATATCCCATCGCACACCCTGCAGGTAATTATAGCCTGGTCATCCTTGTTTATCGTTATCTGCAGGAGCCTGAAGTTACTAACAGCTTAAACATGCAAGGCTGATTTCTGGTCCTGGGAGCTTATAGATGGATAGATGGAATTAATAATACTACATACATAAAACTGAAGAAAATAAATATATTAAAAATTTAAAAAATAAAATAAAAATAATGTGTAAAATGTAATGAATGAAAATGCAGAAATCTTATGAGGCAATAACTTAGGACATAAGCACACCCTTTCACATTTCCGGGTTCTGACTTCCGTCGGTTTCTGTTAGCTAGTACTTTTGTTTCCGGGCACAGTCTGACAAAGCTCATGCAAAGACCTAAATAGATCCAGGCAATTCAAAATGCAGAGGGTCCTAGTTTTGTGAGTAAATATTGTTGTTCAGCTGCGTTGCGCTAACCATCAGTACGTGTTACTTAGCAGCTCTGCTCATGTGCATACACACAATCTTTAATGTTTTCATCGGTTTCCCCTGCTAATTCTGTTTCCTCCCTTCTTAGCTTACTGCTATTATATGCTTGAGTGTTACAATAGTATGCATAGCAAATCAAATTAATTAAAAAATGATTTCTTCATCTACCTTATCTATACCCTGCAGGCAACATACAGCGATTGGCCTGTGGGCAACCAACACTCTACATTGATTTAGGCTATCCAATGCCCATACTTCTTCTGCTGGAAGGATTTTCTCACCTGCTGTGTCATTAAGGCAGTTATACCTAAAAATATACACTATGGCAGCACACTTTCACAAGGTAGCACTACTTGCGTTCATGTGTGCAGCTGTCATGTCGCTTTGCCGAAAGTGACGTCGGGTCAGTTCATGCTCAGAGGTGGCGCTGTACCCTGACGTTTCTCTTAGAACAGCTTTCAGACCAGATTTATTTAAGAACATATGTTAACAGCCAGGATAAGGAGGAGAACGTCAATTAGGAAGTGAGCATATCTTTAGTATCTGACCATTACCACACGTCTCCACCATCTCCTGGTATATTCGGGCCTAAATGGCAAAAAAATATCTTTGCTTGAGATATAATGAAGGTCCTCAAGACAAAATGTAATGCGCCTTACTGACGAGTATAACCAGATGTGATTTTACCCTCTTGATGGCATCTGGGCATGGAAAGGGTCCACGTCCCCTTGACTGGGATTTTTCCTACTCCTCCACGCAGAAGTGTTTCAGGGGGGTTCTTTCACCCCACAAATTACCCCACCGCATCTCAACAGAATTAAAATCTGTGGAAAATAGCATCCTAATCCCTGACTCTGTCTCTGACATTTCAATTGATACTTCCGTAATTGGATCTCATAGCATCGCATCGTCTTGAGCTAGGTTTCTTATTATGTGTCCTGTATTGACTTCTGCAGCCCAGTGCAGTCTACTCTGCCCTGCACACAGTAATCAATACAGCAGCCAGTGAGCTGTCAGCATTTTAAATGACAGTATAATGATGATGTGTGTATCCGTCGAGCTGAAGACAACAGGCAGAAAACATAGCAGCAAGCTATCTACATGCTACACACACACTCTCACACATAACACACTTACTGGCCACTTTATTAGCAATGCCTTGTAGCTCCACCTTGCTGGTTTACAGTATCCACACAGGATATTTTTGGCTAGTAGCCACTGAGTGTAAGTACAAGGTGTTTCTAACAAAGTGCTTCCTCCTCATCTTCCTTTAGAGTGGGTCTATTGTGGTCTCTGTGAGTTCTATCTGAGTGATGTTGGGATCTGGGAGCAGATGATCTTCTCCAGGTCAAAGTTCTCACACCTCAGCTCAGACTGATGTGAACTGGGTGTCCTAGTCAACACTCTGCAGGGCTGGAGTGTGAGAGTCTTGGCTTTTAAGACCAAGAGTGCTCTGTGTGTGTGTGTGTGTGTGTGTAATGCCACAGAGATTAGCGGGCACTAATGTTTCTTCTAGTCCAGATTCTTCCTCTGTAAAAGCTCACGCCTCAGAGAATGAACTGTAGTGGTGCATTTAATCTTTCTCTCTTTAAAGCAGCAGTCTTTTGGATGGTTAAACTCTGTGTGTGTGTGTGTGTGTGTGTGTGTGTGTGTGTGTGTGTGTGTGCTTATATTCAGAGAGCAGTAATAAAGTGGACATTGTGGAGATCACTATAATATACAGTGAGTCCAAGAAGTATTTGATCCCTTGCTGATTTTCTTCGTTGGCCCACTAATAAAGACATGATCATTCTATACTTTTAATGGTAGATGTATTCTTACATGGAGAGACAGAATATTAAAAAGAAAATCCAGAAAATAAATCTAAGGAATATATATTAATTGATTTGTATTTCATGGAGTGAAATAAGTATTTGATCCCTTAGTATTCATTAGCAGTTCTGGCTTTTACAGACCAGTTAGACACTCCCAATCAACTTGTTACCTGACCTGAAGCCACCTGTTCTCACTAATCACTTGTGTGAAAAACACCTGTCCACAGAATCAGACAGATCACACAGATTTCAAGTCTCCAACATGGGTAAAACCAAAGAGCTGTCACAGGACCTCAGAGTCAGAATTGTTGACCTTCACAAAGCTGGAATGGGCTACAAAAAGATTAGTAAGGTGTTGGATGTGAAAGTAACAACTATTGGTGCAATTATCAGAAAGTTTAAAGAGTATAACATGACAATCAACAGACCTCGGCCCGGTGCTCCAAAGAAGATTTCGCCTCGTGGGGTGGCAATGATGCTGAGAACAGTCAGAAATCGTCCTGCAACCACTCGGCAGGAGTTAGCAAATGACCTGAAGGCAGCTGGGACCACAGTTTGCAAGAAAACAATTGGCAACACTTTGCGCAACAATGGATTCACATCCTGCAGTGCCCGAAAGGTACCCCTGCTGAAGAGAGCACATGTGGAGGCGCGCCTCAAGTATGCCAATGATCATTTGAAAGATGAACCAAGTTATTGGGAGAAGGTTTTGTGGTCAGACGAGACCAAAATTGAACTTTTTGGCCTCAACTCCACCCGCCATGTGTGGAGGAAGAAAAATGCTGCCTATGACCCCAAGAACACTGTGCCCACCGTCAAGCATGGAGGTGGAAGCATAATGTTTTGGGGGTGTTTCTCTGCCAAGGGTACAGGGCTACTTCACCGCATCACTGGGAAGATGGATGGAGCCATGTACCGCACAATCCTGAGGGACAACCTCCTCCCCTCTGCCAGGGATCTGAAAATGGGCCGTGGTTGGGTCTTCCAACATGATAACGACCCTAAACATACAGCAAAGGCAACAAAGGATTGGCTCAAGAAAAATCACATTAAGGTCATGGAGTGGCCCAGCCAGTCGCCAGACCTCAATCCGATCGAAAATCTATGGAGGGAGCTGAAGGTCAGAGTTGCCAAGCGACAGCCCACCAACCTTCATGATTTAGAGAGGATCTGCAAAGAAGAGTGGGCCAAAATTCCCCCTGGTGTGTGTGCTAAACTTGTGGTTAACTACAACAAACGTCTCACCGCTGTGCTTGCAAACAAAGGCTTTGCCACTAAGTATTGAGTGTGTTTGGCAAGAGGGATCAAATACTTATTTTCCTCATTGAAATACAAATTAATTAAAATATATTCTTTAAAATTATATTCTGGATTTTTGTCTTGATATTCTGTCTCTCCATGTTAGAATATATCTACCATTAAAAGTGCAGAAGGATAGTGTCTTTATTAGTGGGCAAACAAAGAAAATCAGCAAGGGATCAAATACTTCTTGGACTCACTGTAGTTGGTGCTTTTAAATCTTGTAAAGAATCCCTTTATATTCAGCTTTACGATGTTAATTTAGTACATAAGAACTGCTTACGTCATGTTTATAATACCTACAGAAGTACTATGTTAACACCATGCTTGCATAACTACTAGTTCAGCTTCACAGTTATTATGCCTACATAACCATAAATTTAGTACCATGTTTATAATGCCTACATTAGAACTACATTAACACCATGCTTACGTACGTACTAGTTCACCTCCACATAACCATAAATTTAGCACCATGTTTATAATGCCTACATTAGAACTACATTAACACCATGCTTACGTACGTACTAGTTCACCTCCACATAACCATAAATTTAGCACCATGTTTATAATGCCTACATTAGAACTACATTAACACCATGCTTACGTACGTACTAGTTCACCTCCACATAACCATAAATTTAGCACCATGTTTATAATGCCTACATTAGAACCACATTAACACCATGCTTACGTACGTACTAGTTCACCTCCACATAACCATAAATTTAGCACCATGTTTATAATGCCTACATTAGAACTACATTAACACCATGCTTACGTACGTACTAGTTCACCTCCACATAACCATAAATTTAGCACCATGTTTATAATGCCTACATTAGAACTACATTAACACCATGCTTACATAATTACTAGTTTAGCTACACATTACCATACATAATCATATATTTAGTATCATGTTTATAATGCCTATAGTAGTACTATTGTAAAACTATGTTTGACACCTAGATTATTACTATTGTAACACTATTTTTATAACACCTACATTAGCATTATTGTAACACTGTTTATAAAGCCTACATTAGTACTTTAGAACTTTAAAACCATGTGTATAATGCATCACTACGTATAACACCTATATTATTCCTATTTTGGAACCATGTTTATAATGCATTATAAATTTAGATACATATATTGTGGTGTAGTATATGTTATACATTAGTACTATTGTAACACTGACCTAGGCTAGTGCTACTGTAACACTATGTTTGTAATGCATACAGTAGCATTATTGTAACACTGTTTATAATGCCTACATTAATACTATTTCAACACCATGCTTATAATGTTAGAACTGATTTAACACAATTTTTACACAAGCACAGCTTTAGCATCATGTTTATAAAGCCTACACTAGCATATCCATAAAGCCCTGTTAATAATGCCTACATAAGCACTGCTTTAACACATTTCCTTCATAAGTACTCTTTTAGCTCCACATTTATAATACCTACTTAGACATACATTTAGCACCATGTTTATAAAGTACTACTTTAACTTTATGTGTATAATGCCTACATATCTTTTGCCATTTTGCCATATTTATAATGTGTATGTTATCATACCATGTTCATAATGTCTACACAAGCATTTCCTCCTAATCACAATTATCATAATGTTAACATAGGCAAAATGTCAGCAACATGATTACAGTACTTTATTGTACCTGTTTCTAATGTCAACATTTCTTCACCGCCATGTTTATAATGTCTGCATAAGCACTACTTGAGTAATGTTTATAATCCCTTCCTAAGTCTTAAACCATACTCTTTTGAATAGTGCTTGAATATTGGTTATATCTTTAAGACCATACAGTAGGATTCCCCATGAATTATGCATCAAATGTAGGTGTAATTATAAATATGTAATATCTTTTTTTACCATGCCATAATCCACTTAAAGTGGAGCGTTCTCTTAGGTATAGGGGTAAAAACTTTATCCTTTGACCTAATCACAGTAAAACTTTCTTTATGAAGATGTCTTTTCTTGATTTTTAAATCTTCCGTCGCTGTAGGTTGCCCACAGGCCATAAGCGGAGCTGTCAGCTTTCAATTTTGGTGAACAAAAAGGAGAAAAAAGCAGGAAAGTTGTACGTCAAAACAGTCTAAAACAGAGTCGTGGGGTTCATTTAAGACTATAGAAACTTTGAAACTTTTCCTGTCCTCCTGAAACTGTAATTATCAGTGATGTAGCAATGAAACTCAGCTACATTCATCAGCTGTACATATGAACTCCTCCCAACTCCAGTGCAGTGCAGTATTTAATTATCAACCTCCGCTAACTGCCCTCTCTGCAGATCGTATTGTCTTTGGTATCAATCGATGGCATCAGCTCAGTACAGGAAATGAATAGGAATGAGATGATGTTTCTAATGTAATCTTTTTAGCCATATGGATCGGCAAGTGCAGTCCAGCTCTACGGAAAGAAAGTTACGATTGTGAATGCCTCCTTTGGTTGAGATGCATCTCGATTCCTCAGAGATTCTGTAAGCGGAGGGCTGGGCGGTTATTAGTTTTGAGCAAGCAGACATTATAAATCAAAATGACACAAATTGACCATATCTGCTTGGACTTAGCGATGGGAGGGAATATGTTCAGATAGTAATAAATATAAAGTAATTATTGTGTCTCCGAAGCCACCGCCTGGCTTGACCAACTGCCAATAAGACGCCCGGGCCTATTTATCAAAATTTACAGCGCAACCTTTGCTTGGGTAAATATGAGGCATTTTAGCTTCACGTCAACATCTGAGATGGGGCTCGGAAACAGAAGGGCACCTCAGATTCTAGTCAATGGCCATGGGGTAAAAGGTATTAGTTTAAGACCTTTTCAAGAAAAGGTTCTTTAAAGAGTATAGATGGTCAAAAAAGCCTTGTGTTCAAAGTTTTGCACTAGAGCTACAAGGCTAACAAGTTCTGGAGGCTTAGGTGCAACAGTTAGCATTGTGTAAACTGGATGCCTACATCATCATCAAGTTATTTGGCTTGAGTTATTAGGATTGGGCTGCCAGTTATTTTCTGAAAGGAGTTTACTCAATTTACTCAATTCCCCCCTCATTCAATCTAATGAAGTCGGCCAACCAAGGTATGTTTGGTGTCCAAAGTTTGCTGTACTAGTTTTGCACTGGAGCTACAAAGATAATGTAGCAAACTGCTAATGGAGGTCAATTTTGGGAAATTGAGTAAATTGAGGTAATTGAGTAAATTGAGGCATTTGAGTAAATCAATTGAGTAAATTAAGGCACCTTAATTGAAGGTAAGGTGCAGACCAGTGGTTCAGGTAAATCCACACTTACTTATGTAACTCTTACTACCATGCTCCTGTAGTATCTCCTCTTGGTGTAAGCTGTTGTTTTCATTTCATCCTTCCTTCTGCCTTATGCTCCTTTCCTGTAGACAGTATTCCTGTGGAAAGTCCTCTTGAGGGGCATGTACCTGTGCAACCTTCTCTACGAGTTTCTCTCAAAGTTTGTAGAAATAAATGATCACCCACACAACTCTGCAAGATCTTTAATGAGATCTACTGGAGACTCCTATGCATTTTGACTGTCAACTCTAGTTGACCACTCCTGCTCCACATAATCAGTACTTTTGATTGGACCTTCACGTGTGGTTGGTGGTGTTGGTGGCTGCTGTTGTAACCTGTTGTTTTCACTGCATCTTTCCTTCAGCTTATTTTCCTCCCCTTGTGTCCGCAGTCTTCTTGTGCCCAGGCCTCCTGAGGGGAGTGTACCAGAGCGAGCATCTCTTTGAATCAGACCACCAGTCAGGTGCCTGGTGCAAGGACCCTCTGCAGGCTTCTGAGAAGATCTACTACATGCCTTGGACACCTTATCGCACGGATACCCTCACAGAGTATTCCAGCAAGGAGGATTTTGTGGCTGGCCGTCCCACCACCACGTACAAGCTTCCTCACAGGGTGGACGGCACGGGATTTGTGGTCTACGATGGGGCACTTTTCTTCAACAAGGAGCGCACCAGGAATATTGTCAAGTTTGATCTTCGGACTCGCATCAAGAGTGGCGAGGCCATCATCGCCAGCGCCAACTACCACGATACTTCGCCCTACCGTTGGGGAGGGAAGTCTGATATTGACCTTGCAGTGGACGAAAACGGTCTTTGGGTGATTTACGCCACTGAATCCAACAATGGACGCATTGTGATCAGCCAGCTCAACCCCTACACCCTCCGGGTGGAAGGTACCTGGGATACGGCCTACGACAAGCGCTCGGCCTCCAACGCCTTTATGATCTGTGGAATCCTCTATGTGGTAAAGAGTGTCTACGAGGATGACGACAGCGAGGCCACGGGCAACAAGATCGACTACATCTACAACACAGAGCTGGGCAAGGATGGATACCTGGACATCCCTTTCCCAAATTCCTATCAGTACATCGCAGCCGTGGACTACAATCCCAGGGACAACCTGTTGTACGTGTGGAATAACTACCATGTGGTCAAGTACTCGCTGGATTTTGGAGCGCTGGACAGTCGACCAGGTAAGATATATTGCTTTAACTCGAAAGGTTGAAGTGGTTATGAGTGGTGCCTTCACAGCAAGGCTATAAAATTGCCTTAACCCTTCAGTATAAATAAATCTAGGTGTCCCCAGGTTTGGCTAGATGGCAAATCCATCAATTGTCCTGTAGCTTAATTGCCCACCCACGTTCACTTGTGTAGCCTACAGTGTTCTGTACAGTGTTCTGTAAAGCTAAGCATGTTCAAAGCCCCTGCAATTAACAGTATTTTGGATTTCCTCACAACTGCCGGTTTGAAAGAAACAATGTAAAGTGGTTTACCTAACAGGTGAAAGTGAGGCACTGGGTGTCAGAGAGAGCCCGTGTTGAATGAGTGGGCAGTAGGGGGAGTAATTCAATCGGGTAATTGGTGGTTTTAGTGAAAGCTTTGCCTGTAGCTTCGCTAAAACTAAGCGTGTGGGGGGATGAGGGAATGTTAGGCATGCTAGCACTGCCTCTATCTGAATGGACTCTGTAATTGGGGGAGCAAAGAGCAAAGTTGTCGCTCAGGAAATTCTTTTTTAGCTTGAAAAAAGTAACAAGAACTGGAATGTTGTCATTTTTTCATGGCGCACATTTGCGCGTGGGTTGGTGGTAATTAGGAAGGCAACGATTTCTCTATGTGCGACATTCGATTTGGCTCTTAAAGAATAAAAAAGGGAAAAAGGACTTTAATAAACATCTCTGGCAGCTGTGAAGGAAATATTGCTACTTCTGTGCAGTAATTGCAATGGAGAAAACATGAAGTTCTAATTGCTTGCTGTGCTTCACTGGGGCACCGAGGAGGACTTTCTTAGCAGAGCTGTCATAATTGCTGCTTTAACGTATTTATTTATTTATTTATTAGATTTTTTTTCACCAAATTGCTCCAGATATTGCAAGAGGCAGGACCGAATCCTTTGACACCGACTTTCCTTCTTTAGCTGGTCGAACTTTGTCGTATCCTGACCTGCCAATGAGCTCGTGTTTAAAAAGCTGAACTTGATCGCCAGCATTGGAGACAGAATATCTGTCCATCCTCTCTCTCTCTCTCTCTCTCTTGCTTTAATTCTCTGGCTCTCTCTCTCATTCTGTCTCTCTCTCACTCTCTCACCCGCTATTACTCTCTCTAAGGCTCTTTTATTCTCTCTCTCACTCTCTTCCTCTCTCACCCTCAATTACTCTGTCCGTCTCCTCCACTCCTCCTCTCTCTCTCTCACTTTCTCCTCACCTCTCAACCTCAATTTCTCTCGCTCTCTCTCGCTTACTGTTTTACCTCTCTCTCTTGTTCTTCTCCCTCTTTCTTAGCTTCCCCTCTCTAAATCCCTGTCTCACCTTCTCTCTCAGTCTCTCTCTCTCTTCCTTCCTGTCTCTATCTGTCTCTTTTTTTCCCTATCTCACCCCCCCTCTCTCTCTCTCCCTCTCTCTCTCTCTCTCTCTCTCTCTCTCCCTCTCTCTCTCTCTCTCTCTCTCTCTCTCTCTCTCCCTTCTATTCCTCACTATTTTGTCCTCTCCATTAAGCACAGTGGTGATGAGTTTATGAGTGTGTGTGTGTGTGCGTGTATGTAAGCATTTGCCTGTGCTCTGTGAACAGCGGGGCGGGAGTGTCCGTGCCTAATTGCCTCTCTCTCCTCTGGCTCGGACAGAGGGGCAGCAGTGAGAGAGCTGTTATTAAATGAAAGGCTTTAAAATGGTGATATTACACACATTAGCCACGCTGAGCACAGGAAGTGACCTCATCATGCTGTGCCAAGTGTCCTCGCTCTGAAAATGAAACCTCCTGCACTCTGGTACACTAAAATACACTCTCCCGTAACCCCTAAACCTGCAGCCCTGTGATTCACTTATTCATCCTCACGCCACCAGTCCACTCACACCTCTCATCAGCGTGCTCCTGCTGCTGGTGGACGCTTCTACTGCTTCCCAAGCGTTTCTCCACATATCAGCCCATCCTGCACCGTGTGGTGCAGCAGAGGTGTGTGCTGACATGAATAGGATGAGTGAAGGCAAGCTGCCGGTTGATGTCTACTGTAAGACGTACTGTTAAAGAATACTGTTAGTATTTCCTGTGAATTGTTCAGTACCTACTATAAATCATTCAGTAACTAATATAAATCATCAAGTATCTATTATGAATTATTCAGTAACTACAGTAATTTGTTCAGTTTATTGTACCAGTCATGTATTTGCCACTATGAATTACTCTAATGTGAATAAATTAGTAAGCACTATTATTATTTATCCAGTTACCACTATGAATTATTTAGTCACTGCTATAAATGATTCTGAAACTATTATAAAGTATTATGTAACCACTATGAATTATTCAGTGTCTAATATAAATAATTTGGTAACCACTATGAATTATTCAGTGTCTAATATAAATAATTTGGTAACCACTATGAATTATTCAGTGTCTAATATGATTTATTTACTCACTGCTATGAATGATTCTAAAACTATTATAAATCATTTTGTAACCACTATGAATTATTCAGTAACTACTATTAGTTTCGTTTATTATACCAATCATGTATTTGCCACTATGAATTACTCTAATGAATAATATAATCAATCTATATGAATAATTTAGTAAGCACTATTAATCATCCAATAACCACTATGAATTATTCAGTAACCACTATGAATTATTCAGTAACTACTATGAATTGTTCGGTGTCTAATTTGAATAATTCTATAACCACTATAAATTATTGAGTGTCTAATTTGAATAATTCTATAACCACTATGAATTATACAGTGTCTAATATGATTAATTCTGTAATCACTATGAATTATTCAGTAATCACCATTAATAATGACTACTGATTAATAATTACTACTAATTAATATGAGTAATACTACTAAAATGAATGATTCAGTAACTATTATAAATCATTCTGCACTATTAATTGTTCAGTAACCACTATGAATTATTCAGGGTCTAATATGAATTATTTAGGACTATTATATAATAATATAGTGTGTATAAACATTTCATATCAAATGTGTCCATATATGTAAGTGTATGTGATTGTGAATAGGTGGTGTGTGTGTGTGTGTGTGTGTGTATGTCTGTGAGTGAGCTGTATCAGGCTGATGCAACCTGTGCCCTGTAGGTGTGTGTGAGAGTGATCTGCTCTCTCACTGGAGCATACAGAGAAGGGCAACCGAGCATTGAATACACACTGCCGGCACAGCTGTGCTCACACACCTGTGGAAGTGTATGCAGTGTGTGTGTGTGTGTGTGTTGTGTATGGGATAGTGCTTCAGTTACAAATTTCTGAGACTTCTCATCACATCTCATCCAATCAGGAGCGCTGATCCTGCGTCAGCCTGTTCATGATGAACGGGAGTGTTATACATTTAGGGGGTGTAATTACTCTATACTATATGGACAAAAGTATTGGGACACCTGCTCCCTAGTGTATTAAAATGAGCTTATCCTGCTTTTTATAGTAAGTGTCTCTACTGTCCAGGTAAGACATTTTACTAGACATTTACATTGCTCTGAGGATTTGACTGCATTCAGCAACAACAGCACTAGTGAGCTTAGGCCATTGCATGATCACCACCCCACCTCATCCTCAACCAACTCCCCAGCTCATCCTAAAAGTACTGGATGGAGCACCATCCATCATTCCAGAAAACACTGCCTCACAGCTTCAATGCTGGTGGGCTTTATACCCCTCTAGCCCACGCCTGGCATTAGGCAGCATGGTGCCAGTAGGTTCATGTTTATCTGCTCCAGAGAGTCCTATTCTATTGACAGCTCTTCTCTATGGGGACTAGACAAGCTGTGTGTGTGTGTGTGTGTGTGCGCATTTGCTCATCTGTGTCAGCAATGGGTGCAACTTCGAGTAGCTGAATGCATTCATTGGAAGGGGTGTCCACAACATTTGGACATTTGTCCAATGTAATTCAGTGCCTTCAAATTCAGCAGTATAAAATCACTTCATTGACTAAAAGGTCATCGTTGTTTATCAAATATTGTTAATTTCAATCAGCAAAAATAGATGAGCAGAGCTGCATCCCTGCCCACGTCAGATTCTTGTCCTTGGCAATGGCCTCATGAGTGCTCGTGATGAAAAGAAAATAATCGATTATTTTCATTTTTGGTTCCATAGAAAGGAACGATGTTCACCTTGAGCACTAAAGGGGGTTTGTGTACTGCCGTAAACACAGAAGCAGGGACATGTCCCTCAAGATTTCACCAGAAATGGTTGGGTTGTATCTTTTTATTGAGGCTGTGTTTTTTTTGTTTTTTTTTTGTCTGAAATGTGCATTCAGCAGTTGCCAGTACTGGAGTGTTTTGTTCTGTGTGTGTGTGTGTGTGTGTGTGTGTGTGTGTGTGTGTGTGTGTGTTCATGCCTGATTTGCGTAGCCACATGAGCGTGAGCGCCATCATTTTTCATCCTCTTTGTTTTTCTGTCACAGTTTGAACAGGAACATCTACAGGGCTTCTTAGTGCTGCCTGGGCAGCCAGTGGAGAAAATCCGCTTTCTACACACACACACACACACACACACATTCTTTTTCCTCTCTTTTTCTTTTTTCCCTTCTTCGTCTCTCTCTCTCTCTCTCTCTCACAGTTGTTCGCTCTCTCCAGTCGAGTCATCTGCAGGCCCATGCAGTGTTTTAGGCTCTCACACAGTTTAATAGGGACTTCATTCTAAGGCTGGATTTACATAGTGGAGCTATAGGTAGCACTTCAGTGCAGGAATGCACTTTATAAGGTTGCTAGGTGAATGCTATGGCATTTCAGACAGATGCTATGGTGTTTGCTTTGATGTGTCTAGGTGGTTACTATGGTGCTAATTGCTATGATGTTGTTAAGTGGTGGCTATAGTGATGCTATAGTGGTTTCTTTGGAGTTAGTGGCTGCTGGGTGGTTGCCATGGTATCACGGGTGGATGCTTCGGTGTGGCTATGTGTTTGCTAGGTGGTTGCTGTGGTGTTCATAAGTGGTTGCTAGATGAGTGACGTAAGGTGTTTGCTATCCTCTTGCTTAGTGGTTGATAGGGTGGTTTTAGGCAGGGTATCCCAGGTGGTTGTTATGGTGCTGCTAAAGACCCATCATCTGTTGACCTTCAACCCTTTCCAAACTGCACACCTGTCTCTGTGTGCAGTAATGGTGTTCAAAGCTGCAGCTGTTCAAGTAGCAGTCTTGGTAACATCAGCACAGCTACCTAGCTATTTAAGCCCACTGTTAACCAGCAAATAAGCAATGCTATTTTGGCAGACATTATCATTCTGACTGTATGTAGCTGCTAAGTACCATGCAAGTTCCCAGTGAATCGCAGGAGACCTTTAATGTTGGGGAAATTCAGCTTCAAGCATGTTAGCTTCAAGCAAATTAAAGCTGTGTGAAAATGTCACCCTGTAACGCTAGCTTTAGAGAAGCTCTGTGTGAGTGTCAGTGCTGCAAAGTAAGAGTTTAGGAGTAAGGAGTGTGTGTGTGTGTGTGTGTGTGTGTGTGTGTGTGTGTGTGTGTGAACAGTGTGTGTATGCGTGAGCAAGCTTTGAGCTGACCTCATGCTCCTGTCAACTCTGACTCCGCTCACTCCATGTGACCTCTCTCGCTGGCCTCTGGTCGTGAACTTTTGACCCTGTCCAGTTAGCTCTGCACTGTTCACTGGTTATTCTTTCCATCTCTTTTCTCAGCTCTCGTTAGCGTGAGATAATGGCGGAGGTGGAGTGTGCTTGGGATCAGAAAGATTAAAGATCAGAGCCGATGCGCCTGAAAGATGCAATTGTATTTATTTCTTTCGTTTTTTTCTGCTCCAGTGTTCCACACATGGCTGACAACTGTAAAAGGAAGAAAGGAATAAAGGATGTAAAGCTAATGTTATACTGACACTATTGAAACACATTTACATTTATGGTATTTAGCTGACGCTCTTATCCAGAGCGACTTACAGGGTTACTCATATTACACAGGTGGGCCAATGTAGTGTTAGGAGTCTTGCCCAAGGACTCTTATTGGTGTAGCGCAGAATAGTCACCCAGACCAGGAATCGAACCCCTGTGTTATCTGTTGCGCCACACCAACCACCAACCAAACGCCAACAAACACAAAACTATTCACTGTGGCATTTACTTTAGCTAGCAAACGTTATCCAGCAACAGACTTTCCAGGTCTGTTGTTTTTTTGTTTGTGTGGCACTTAATGGATGTATTACTTCTATTCAGTCTTACTTAATAGATGGAGAACATTAGTAAGTGGAGCAAGAACACATCGATGCCTTTGATCTTGTTGGTGAAGACTTTTGAATGTACAAAGGAATCTCTGGACCCTTGTAAAGAGGACAACTAGGGACAAGATCGATAGATACCCTCGGAAATCATAAAATCATGAACACGTTTGATGCTTGTAAGGCTGTCAGGAGCTTCATAACCGAGACATTTCTCTGTTTAAGGATGTTCTGGTGTTAGCTTCCCTTCCACCAAATAGCAAGAGCAGACATTAAGACGTTTGGGTCGACATTTTAAATCTATTGCCTGCAACCATAGACGCAGGTCCTCTTCTTTGGAAGCTGTTGAGGGGATAGTAAGCGCTAGTAAGTGCCTCATATCACTCTGATCTTTTTGTGTTGCGTTTGTAACACTGTGGTTTAAGTCAAATTATTGAGCCCTCCCATACCCCCATTGCTGTCATTGAAAATAATGAATAGTGGCGGTGAGAATGCAGGATTTCCACATACAGAATGAATGGCAACTGTAGAAGCAAAAATGATTGTGAAATCAATGTGAAATCCCAGACATTTTACACAATTTAGGATTTCCCTTCTCCCTAAAAAAGGAAGTATTAGGCAAAAAGGGATGTCTGGTCCCCCTGTAATTTGGTGAGCACCAGATACTATTTAGTGATCACTACATAGTTTTAGATGATCACCAGATACTATTACTCAACCATTATATACACACAAGGTCCCTTCAGAGGCGCTGTAAGAAACAGTACATCATTTTAATTAAATGTTTTGGTGAAAGACTAGCATTAGTAAGCTTGCTTTAAGCTTGAATGAGCCAAAATCTAAGATGATGGCATATAGAAATGTCCACAATATTCGTTTAGATAGAATAAGTGCCACTCATTTAAGAGGCCTGAGACCCCTACTGGTTCTTTATGACCATTTCTAGGACATTTGTGAAAGATACAAAACCAGAGTCTAAGGCTATGTTCAGACTGCCAGTCCAAATCCAATTTTTAGCATATCTAGATTGTATCCAGATGGACCTTTAATTGTCTAGACAGCAAGAAACCACATGAAATCAGATTTTTTTGGAGATTTGTACAAATGCTCCACACTCTTGACGCTGAAATTGGATTTCCATTTTTTTTGTGTCACTTGCTTCTGCGAATGAAAGCAGCTTGTTAGCGCCTATCCAATCTGATCACTTGCAAACTCCATCATCTCGCCAGGTCTGATTTGAGAAACAAATCCGATTTGCCTGCAGTCTGAACAAAGCCGTAAGGAGTAAAGCCAGTGTCCCTACAGTGCAAGCTAACGTTTGCTAATATTTTATGTGCAAATGCATGTCTGTTACTGGGACTGCCATGAATAGAATCTAGCCCATATCATCACACACACAAACACACACATATTCATCTATAAAATGTAATTATACAACATGTTGAAAGGTTATAGATCATTACTGCTTGATAGTTTACATGGTTTTTGCGTTCTGTGAAGCTAACTTTACAGAATGTGGCATGGCTCAGTGGAGCAGAGCTCCAGTTTTGTTCCAACTGCAATCCAATTCATTTTTGGCTCTTAGTTTTCATCCCCTTTACCGTTTCTAATCCCTGAGACACACACACACACACACACACACACACACACTGTTAAGAAAAGTCCCCTGCTGTTTCCACTGGGACTTTTCCTGCTCCATTACTTGCCATAGTGCAGCTCTGAGAGGCATTGCACATATCGACTGTGGTTAAATGTTCGGCCTGTCTAATAACTTCTGCCTCAGTCAAATCAGAAAACGGTAAAACTGGCCAACAGTGACATCAGAGTCCATCAGACCCTCACCTTCAAGCTAGCTCTGACTCACAGACAGCTCAGACATGAATACAGCACTGAATGATTAGGATTATGAGGCTGATCATAGTCCTCGCTCCCTCTCTCTATCTCTCTAGGTTTGAGACCTTTTAATCTCTGCCATCTGTAGATCATGGCTCTCACCATGGTGTGTTTGGCATCAAAAGACACACACTCTCACACACGTACACCCAAATACACACACTGTCTACTGTCTGGCATCCCCATGTGACAAACACACACTGCCATCTGTGTGTGTGTGTGTGTTGTCTTGTATTGTGTGTTGTCTTTTGTGTGTGAATGTGTGTGTGTGTAGCTTAACACTCAGTGTCAGAAAGCTGCTGTAGTTGACAGCTACTTCAGTGATCAGAATGCTAAGCTACTAGCCAGACTGCTCAGACAGACGCTGAGTGTGTGTGTGTGTGTGTGTGTGTGTCTGGGTGCTTGTTGAAAAAGCTATAGGAACTTATAATCGGGATTTTGGAAAGCAGTTAATTAATTCATTGATATTAATGACCTCATTGTACTGTAGGTTCACTGCATACTTCTGTCCGTCGGTCAACCGGTCACCTCAGCAGTCCGTGTTTGTGTTTTCCTTGAATGCGCACCCTGCTGTAGAGTGAATCCTACCTCCTTCACGGCGTCTCCAAAGGTCAAAAGCTTCTTCTGCTGATGGCTTTAGGAAATGGGTTTTGCTCTACCCACCGACGTGATGAAGGACGTTCAAACTCTGGTAGCAAAAAAAGGATATTTAGGAACACAATGTTTTCAAATCATAAATCAAACCAATCTCATACAGATTTCCCACCGTCTTTTTGCCATTGAATCACTGTAGGTGTGATGGCACAGAAACCAATCAGTGAATTTAGTTCGAATTTAAGTATTTGGACTGGCTGGGGAATTAAAACTGATGGAGACAACACCCCTGTTTTATTGGATTTACACAAGGTGGATTTGCGCAAGGTGACACTGGTCAGTTGGGAAGGTCATCGAAGAACACCAGTTGGAGACGTCCTTTGCTTTGGGACGTTATCATGCTGGAAGTAGCCGGCACCCAGAATTAGGTGATTAGGTGACGAATCCAAAGGTCAGAAGACTCCCAGGAACAGCTCCCAAAAAACTACGAACACCTCAGAACATTGAGGTGGACGCTTAAGTCTTATGGAGTAAAGCTAATGAGACACAGGTGGACTGGGTGGAGGAGGGTCCGATGAGCTCTGTGGAGCACGAGGAGCCGTGGCCAGTGGTCTGATACGTTGATGGCAACATAACCTCGTCTCCTCTGCCCTGTCCACATGTATCTGGACATTCTTAAAAACCTTTTTTGGCTGCATTTTGACCTCCCGTCCACACGAAAAGCTGGTTTTCAGAGTTTCAGAGTTGTTAATAATTATAAAATTTCAACCACCAACAATATTCAAATAGGCTGTAGCATTCAAGCGATGCCTGATTGGTATTAACGGAATGAATGAGGTGTCCAGGTGTTTCTGATAAAGTTCAAAATCCACTCCTCAAGCTGTGCCCTGGGGCAGGAGTGTAAAGGTAAAGGTGCACGTATTTGTCACTGTACACTGTACAGCGAAATGGGTCCTCCGCATTTAACCCATCTGGTAGTGAACACACACTCACACACACACATGTGTTAGGGGCAGTGAGTACACACACACACCCAGAGCGGTGGGCAGCCAACTCCAGCGCCCGGGGAGCAGAGAGGGTAAAGGGCCTTGCTCAAGGGCCCAACAGTGGCAGCTTGCCGAGCCCGGGAATCGAACCCACAACCCTGTTATCAATAACTGTTATCAATAACCCGGCGCTCTAACCGCTGAGCCGCCACTGCCCCTCTATAGGTCAGTGTGTGAATGAGGGAAGGAACAGTGAGGTAATGACAGTTAACTGGAGTGCTTGATGTCATGTGTAAGTGTGTCTAAGTGTGTCTAAGTGTGTGTGTGTGTGTGTGTGTGCATGTATACCCACGCCTCTCTCCTTTACACCCTCTCCCTTGCCCTGGGCTGTCTAATGGAGGCAGCTTGAGCAATTAAGCCGTAAACAGCAGCCCGGCTCAGGTCATTACCGCTGTATCATGTCACATTAGATCACTACATTAGCATCACTCTGCTCCTCTTGATTCACTGCCACTCTGAGGCTAGCCGCTAATGCTAATCACTAATGCTAGCCCTGAGGTGGGAGATTTAGGGCCTGTCGCTGAAGTAAACAGATAGAGATGGCAGCAGCTTTAGCATTACTTTCCACTCTCTCACAATCCCACCTACAGGGTGCGACAAGCCTAAGCTAAACAAGCTAAATATTGGCTAGTCGTGTTTGCTAACAGGAAGAAGAAAAAAAAACAGACATAGCTCTGAGGCATGCTGTGTTATTTAAATGTTAAAAAAACAGAACATAATTCTTGTTTTGTCAGCCCGGTGCCCTTTTACACAGTCATAATTCTTTTCAAATGGCCTCCAAACTAATTTCACACAGGAGAACCTGGCAGAATACTGCACCCAGAAATGCTAACATGGCTAGCCGTGAATAGGAATGTGCAGTGTGCTGAATGTGCTGTTCATTTCAGGTCTGCCCAGCTTCCACTTCCACAGGTCCACAAGTGTTTTTGAAGGGCTCATCATCATTATATTTAATATTCACTTGACTGATAATGATAATCGCTAATGCTAGGCCTGAGGTGAGAGATTTAGGACCCGCCACTGAAAGAAACTGAGAAAGAAGGATGCTGGAGCTTTAGCATTGCGGTTCATTCACTCCAATAATAATACCACCTACAGGGAGCTACAGGCCTCAGCTAAACAAAGCGAAATATTTATTAATCATATTTGTGAGCCATATTATGTTCTATGCTCTTTTCTTCTGTCAAAATGGCCCTAAAACCACAGCGCTAACTTTTGTTTGGTGGAGTGATGCGGGCAAGGGTAATAAAGCTGTGTGATGAGAGACAGGTTTGCTATAACAATCCAGTTGTAGGTGTTAACGGCGAGGACTGACTGAAGATACTTGACACACAAACATTTGGTCAAGTCTGTCCTGCAAGCTATTGTCCACTGCTGAAAGCCTGGCCCCACAAGTGGCCTGATTTCTGAGGGCTTTTGGCCATTAACAGTAGCTGGTCAGGCTCACTGGGCTGGTTAGCTGTGCTTATCATACTCGGTCAGGTGTGGCTGGTCATGCTGCTAGTTTGACTGGTCAGTGCTAGTCAGGCTGGTCAGGTTCACTGTTCTGGCTGGTCATGCCACTAGGCTGTCTGTTTGAGTTGGACAGCATAGACCAGCACTGCTAGAGACTATTAGAACCAGCATATATTGTGTTTTGCTGAAAGCCGATATGGTGATCAGGTGACCTATGGTGATCTGACTGACTGATCTAGGTCATAGCTGGTCAGGCTCACTGGTCTAGGCTGTCAAAGTAGACCAGGCCCCACCAGAAAACATCACATCAACAGACCAGCACATCTGGTGACCAGCAATACCAGCATACAGTACGTACAGTGTGTTTTGGATTCAGGAATGCTGGTATGGCCATGTTGGATGGCCAGATATACCAGCACCAGATCAGCAGAAACCAGCTTAGCCTAGCAGGGGATTGAACCTGGTACACGCTATTTGTTTGTTTGTTTGTTTGTTTGTTTGTTTTTTCCCCAATAAGGTGACCAACTGTAATTAGCATTTGCATTTTTCAAGGTAAATAACGAACATGTGCTTAATGCTACACAGGCCTGACCATCTTACATTGAGAATTAGCCACAGGGAAGAAGGCTGTCTACTGGATCCTGGAGCATTGCTGTAAAGATTTGATTCAGCGACATAAGGGTTAGTAAGGTCAGGATGTTGGATGAACACCACCCCACCTCATCCACAACTCCTCATCTCTTCCCAAAAGTACTGACTAGAGCACCATCTATCATTCCAGAGAACACAGCACCACTGCTCCACAGCTCAATACCCCTCTAGCCTATGCCTGGCATTATGCATGATGCCAATAGGTTCAGATTCATGTTGATCTGCTCCAGAGAGTCCTATTGTATGACAGTACTTCTCTACAGGGACTAGACAAGCTGTGTGTGTATGCATTTGCACATCCATGTCAGCAATAGGTTCAACCTAAAGCAGCTGAATGCATTCAGTAGAAGGTGTGTCCACAAACATTTGGTAAAAATATAGTGTAGATTGCCATCTCCTGAGGTCTAGGGCCACATGTCAAACATAAGTATGGAACGCTGAGGATCCTAGCAGGGGAGTTCAGTTCCAGAAATGCACCCTAGCCAGAAGGTAATTGAGCTAATTTGGTCCACATGTTGAGCGGCTCGGGTTTGCCCCACAGTTCATCGGATCTGTGAGCTGTGCCGTGACTGCTACATGTATCGCTCTATATAAGCTGACAGGCAGTGTGGGCTATTGTTTAAAGTGATGTCATTCCCCAGAAGAAGGGCATTGCTGCTGATGGATATCTCAGGCTAGTTGACCCACAGCACTGAAACCAGATGCGGCTTTGAGCTGGCGTGCTAGCCAAGCCGAAATGTCGAAAATTAATGAATAAAAACTAACTACCCCACTGTTTTGGGGCGAGATTAAAAGTTAACAACTTCGGACCGGTCCTTTTCTCGGAATGGCAAGTCGTTATAAATGACAGGGGTCCACGTTTCACAATAACGAGGCCTTTTTTTAGCTGTGAAGGAAAGGTGTCTTAATTTCCTCGCTGCTGGAAGAGAAGGAGAAGGGAGGATAATTAAGGCAGCCTGAACACTTTAAATCGACTGGAAGGGAGCTTTTGCTCGCCGTCGCAGAACGATACAGCATAATTGGTGTACCCCGTCAATCCTGATAATCAGAGGGTTTTTTTATTCATTTATTCATTTATTTTTTAAACGTTAGCCAGCTATGAAAATTAAGAGGGCAAGAAACGAGTGATGAAGAGAAAGCACTCTGTGTTCTGGTCCCAGTGGTTCTGGGCTTCGGTAAATCCTGCGTTTGTTGTGCGTTCCTGTTATGATGAGTTAATCAGTCACTGACAGCAGGTGTATGATAGAGTTTCAGGCCTTGGGGAACATTACCATTATAACTCATCCAATTATCATTAGAATTGGACTTTTATGGAGATGTGTACAGCATTGTTATGACACTGCGCATATATTTAGCAAAGATAATGCAGTCGGAATATAGACCCATAGATACAGAACAGTGGTAAAGCAATAGCTTTACAATAGGCACGACATTAACCTTGTCTGACAATGGGAGTTTTCATCATTACGTTACATTGTATTTAATGGCCTATAATCAGTAGCAGTGCGGTGTCTGGACAGGTGGGTGCACTGTGCTTTGTAAGGAATGCTTAATACTGTACACTCTGTGATTAACCTCTTAGACTCTATATGCTTTACTGACAAATTCATAATGAACATTATGATGTAATTCAAGGTATAGAGTTTAGGAAGCTACCGGATCTACATAAGAAATTCTTATTTCTTAAAAGATTTATCTCCTGCACCGGGTGTGAACTTTAGCTTGCTTTGTACAATTGTAAATGTCATCTAATATGATAATTGTGTCTTGTGATATGTAATATGAACATTATGTGCTTGGTCCTAGCAGAACAAAGTTTAGCATTGTATTTCTAAGCTTAGCGCAACCATCTCCTGAGGTCTAGGGCCACATGTCAAACAAGCCTCAAACAAGGAGGTTTCCTGTTCAGAGGAGCTAATGAGCCAACCAATGTCTAGCTAACATGAGCTAGAGTGGTTGACGTATAGATAACATCAGCTAGAATAGTTATTGTCTTACTGACATCATCATGTAGTGGCTAACTGAGATAACTTCATTTAGAGTAGCTAACTGTGAGATAACATCAATTAGAGTAGCTAACTGTGAGATAACATCATCTAGAGTAGCTAACTGTGAGATAACATCAATTAGAGTAGCTAACTGTGAGATAACATCATCTAGAGTAGCTAACTGTGAGATAACATCATCTAGAATAGCTAACTGTGAGATAACATCATTTAGAGTAGCTAACTGTGAGATAACATCAGCTCGAGTAGCTAACTGTGAGATAACATCATTTAGAGTAGCTAACTGTGAGATAACATCATCTAGAGTAGCTAACTGTGAGATAACATCAGCTCGAGTAGCTAACTGTGAGATAACATCAGCTCGAGTAGCTAACTGTGAGATAACATCATCTAGAGTAGCTAACTGTGAGATAACATCATCTAGAGTAGCTAACTGTGAGATAACATCATCTAGAGTAGCTAACTGTGAGATAACATCAGCTCGAGTAGCTAACTGTGAGATAACATCAGCTCGAGTAGCTAACTGTGAGTTAACATCATCTAGAGTAGCTAACTGTGAGATAACATCATTTAGAGTAGCTAACTGTGAGATAACATCAGCTCGAGTAGCTAACTGTGAGATAACATCATCTAGAGTAGCTAACTGTGAGATAACATCATTTAGAGTAGCTAACTGTGAGATAACATCAGCTCGAGTAGCTAACTGTGAGATAACATCATCTAGAGTAGCTAACTGTGAGATAACATCATCTAGAGTAGCTAACTGTGAGATAACATCATTTAGAGTAGCTAACTATGAGATATCATCTAGAGTAGCTAACTGTGAGATAACATCAATTAGAGTAGCTAACTGTGAGATAACATCAATTAGAGTAGCTAACTGTGAGATAACTTCATTTAGAGTAGTTAACTGTGAAATAACATCAGCTCGAGTAGTTAACTGTGAAATAACATCAGCTCGAGTAGCTAACTGTGAGATAACATCAGCTCGAGTAGCTAACTGTGAGATAACATCAGCTCGAGTAGCTAACTGTGAGATAACATCAATTAGAGTAGCTAACTGTGAGATAACATCATCTAGAGTAGCTAACTGTGAGATAACATCATCTAGAATAGCTAACTGTGAGATAACATCATTTAGAGTAGCTAACTGTGAGATAACATCAGCTCGAGTAGCTAACTGTGAGATAACATCATTTAGAGTAGCTAACTGTGAGATAACATCATCTAGAGTAGCTAACTGTGAGATAACATCATCTAGAGTAGCTAACTGTGAGATAACATCATCTAGAGTAGCTAACTGTGAGATAACATCAGCTCGAGTAGCTAACTGTGAGATAACATCAATTAGAGTAGCTAACTGTGAGATAACATCAGCTCGAGTAGCTATCTGTGAGATAACATCATTTAGAATAGCTAACTGTGAGATAACATCATTTAGAGTAGCTAACTGTGAGATAACATCATCTAGAGTAGCTAACTGTGAGATAACATCAGCTCGAGTAGCTAACTGTGAGATAACATCATCTAGAGTAGCTAACTGTGAGATAACATCATTTAGAGTAGCTAACTGTGAGATAACATCATCTAGAGTAGCTAACTGTGAGATAACATCATCTAGAGTAGCTAACTGTGAGATAACATCAGCTCGAGTAGCTAACTGTGAGATAACATCAGCTCGAGTAGCTAACTGTGAGTTAACATCATCTAGAGTAGCTAACTGTGAGATAACATCATTTAGAGTAGCTAACTGTGAGATAACATCAGCTCGAGTAGCTAACTGTGAGATAACATCATCTAGAGTAGCTAACTGTGAGATAACATCATTTAGAGTAGCTAACTGTGAGATAACATCAGCTCGAGTAGCTAACTGTGAGATAACATCATCTAGAGTAGCTAACTGTGAGATAACATCATTTAGAGTAGCTAACTGTGAGATAACATCAGCTCGAGTAGCTAACTGTGAGATAACATCATCTAGAGTAGCTAACTGTGAGATAACATCATCTAGAGTAGCTAACTGTGAGATAACATCATTTAGAGTAGCTAACTATGAGATATCATCTAGAGTAGCTAACTGTGAGATAACATCAATTAGAGTAGCTAACTGTGAGATAACATCAATTAGAGTAGCTAACTGTGAGATAACTTCATTTAGAGTAGTTAACTGTGAAATAACATCAGCTCGAGTAGCTAACTGTGAGATAACTTCATTTAGAGTAGTTAACTGTGAAATAACATCAGCTCGAGTAGTTAACTGTGAAATAACATCAGCTCGAGTAGCTAACTGTGAGATAACATCAGCTCGAGTAGCTAACTGTGAGATAACATCAGCTCGAGTAGCTAACTGTGAGATAACATCAATTAGAGTAGCTAACTGTGAGATAACATCATCTAGAGTAGCTAACTGTGAGATAACATCATTTAGAGTAGCTAACTGTGAGATAACATCATCTAGAGTAGCTAACTGTGAGATAACATCAGCTCGAGTAGCTAACTGTGAGATAACATCAGCTCGAGTAGCTAACTGTGAGATAACATCATTTAGAGTAGCTAACTGTGAGATAACATCATTTAGAGTAGCTAACTGTGAGATAACATCATTTAGAGTAGCTAACTGTGAGATAACATCATCTAGAGTAGCTAACTGTGAGATAACATCATTTAGAGTAGCTAACTGTGAGATAACATCATCTAGAGTAGCTAACTGTGAGATAACATCAGCTCGAGTAGCTAACTGTGAGATAACATCAGCTCGAGTAGCTAACTGTGAGTTAACATCATCTAGAGTAGCTAACTGTGAGATAACATCATTTAGAGTAGCTAACTGTGAGATAACATCAGCTCGAGTAGCTAACTGTGAGATAACATCAGCTCGAGTAGCTAACTGTGAGATAACATCATCTAGAGTAGCTAACTGTGAGATAACATCAATTAGAGTAGCTAACTGTGAGATAACATCAATTAGAGTAGCTAACTGTGAGATAACTTCATTTAGAGTAGTTAACTGTGAAATAACATCAGCTCGAGTAGTTAACTGTGAAATAACATCAGCTCGAGTAGCTAACTGTGAGATAACTTCATTTAGAGTAGTTAACTGTGAAATAACATCAGCTCGAGTAGTTAACTGTGAAATAACATCAGCTCGAGTAGCTAACTGTGAGATAACATCAGCTCGAGTAGCTAACTGTGAGATAACATCAGCTCGAGTAGCTAACTGTGAGATAACATCAATTAGAGTAGCTAACTGTGAGATAACATCATCTAGAGTAGCTAACTGTGAGATAACATCATTTAGAGTAGCTAACTGTGAGATAACATCATCTAGAGTAGCTAACTGTGAGATAACATCAGCTCGAGTAGCTAACTGTGAGATAACATCAGCTCGAGTAGCTAACTGTGAGATAACATCATTTAGAGTAGCTAACTGTGAGATAACATCATTTAGAGTAGCTAACTGTGAGATAACATCATTTAGAGTAGCTAACTGTGAGATAACATCATCTAGAGTAGCTAACTGTGAGATAACATCATTTAGAGTAGCTAACTGTGAGATAACATCATCTAGAGTAGCTAACTGTGAGATAACATCAGTAGGTATTATCTAGCTGACATCAGCTAGAGTAGTTAACTGGCACTGGCACCGAACGTCTGCAGCACATATATTTAAGAGCGTCTTTTCTTAAGTTGAAGTATTTTTGGTGTAACGCTCATAATGAAGGTCCCGTTTATGAAATTGTGGAAGTAGCCCAGGATCCCAGTAGTTGCAGCAGTATATAATGAGATCAGGCAGGCACCACATGTAGCGTGAGCTAATTTGAGAAGTCTTATTGTAGTGAAAAAATGTGAGCTTTAATGGAGTATAATAATGGTTTGGAAAGGCTGGATGTGAAATTGCAGAAGTTTGGTCTCTCGGATGAGAGATTTTCCGTAGATTACTCATTAAGAATCCATTTTCTTCTGCTAATCTTTCGCCAAGCATATGGCTGTGTTCCACAACACAGTTCTGGAGACTCATTCTCTTCTCTCTCTCTCTCTCTCTCTCTCTCTCTCTCTCTCTCTCTCTCTCTCTCTCTCTCTCGCATGCTCTCTCTCTCTCCCTGCCTCTCCCTATCTCTCTGTAGCTGTTCTTTTCATGCTTGCATATGGTCACCAGACAGATGGAAGTGTTGTAATTAGCACTTTCCAGAGACAAGTGTGTGAACGGCGTGTCTAGTAGGAAGCGCTACAGCGTGCCGGAGTTTTACACACACAGTCGCGCACGCGAACCTCTTTCTCGTTAGCTGCGGAGCTCCTCGCTCGCGTGTACACATTCAGAGCTCAAGTAAACACGTTGATCATCACTTGTCTCACTCCACGTCACTGGCAAATTCCACTTTTCCTGTAGTTTCTCAAATGGTCCAGTCTTGCTGATTGTGACATTCAGTCAGTCTTGTTGTGTGAGGATTGAAGAGCTCTTCACCTTATCTAGTACATCTATTCCCTTTAATTGCACCAGGTTAGCGGTGTGTGTTTGGCCTGCATCGTTCTTCACTATAGTGCTTTATAGTTGTCATAGTGTTTATTGTGTTTGAGTGAAGTGGACCTTGAGGTCTACACAGCACAGCATTCAGTGGTGGTTCAGATCTCCCAGTGCGACTCAAGCCCAGAGCACGCTGATCCAACACCCATGAACACAGAGCACATTCAAACACTTACAACGCTGGTGTTAGATGGAGAATGGTGGTGTTTGTTGGGAAATCATGGTGATTAATGGTGGTGATGGATTGAGAATTACGCTGTTTGATGGAGAATGGTGTTGTTTAATGGAGAATGATGGTGTTTGCTACAGAATTTGATGTAGAGTGATGGTGTTTGAAGGAGAATGATGGTGTCTGCTGAAGTGACAGTGTTTGAAACAGGAGGTGGAGATGGTGTTTACTACAGAATGATGGTGTTTGATGGAGAATGATAGTAGGTTGATGAGGAAAGATGATCGAAGGGCAGTGGTGGTCTTTAATGGGATGTGATGATGTTTGGAGAAGAATGATGGTGTTCCAAGGAGCATGATGGTGTTTAATTAATAATGGTGGGGGTGTGCTTGTTTAAGGATATTGGTGTTAATGGTGAGAGAAGAACTGTCTTTGATGGAGAATGGTGGTGTTTACTACAGAATTTGATGAAGAGTGATGGTGTCTGCTGAAGTGACACTGTTTGAAAAGGGAGGTGGTGATGGTGTTTACAACGGAATGGTAGTGTTTGACGAAGAGTGATGGTGTTTAATGGAGAATGATAGTAGATTGATGAGGAAAGATGATTAAAGGGCAGTGGTGGTCTTTAATGGGATGTGATGGTGTCTGTTGGAGAATGTGGGTGCTTATTACAGAAGGATGGTGTTTGCTGAAGTGACAGTGTTTGAAGAAGAATGATTGTGTCTGCTGGGGAATGTTGGGGTTTAATGAGGAAAGATGATTGAAGAGCAATGATGGTATTTAATAGGAAGTGGTGGTGTTTGTTGTGTTTACTACAGAATCATGTTGTTTGTCGAAGTGACAGTGTTTGAAAGAGAGTGATGGTGTTTAATTAAGAGTGGTGGTGGTGGTGCTTATTTAAGGATATTGGTGTTTAATGGTGAGAAAAGAACTGTGTTTGATGGAGAATGGTGGTGTTTACGACAGAATTTGATGGTATTTGAAGGAAAACTATGGCGTTTGCTGATAAATGATGGTGTTTGCTGAAGAATTGTGGTGGTGGTATTTATTCAATGATAATGGTGCTTAATGTTGAGAGAAGTTTAATGGAGAATGGTGGTGTTTGTTGGAAAATGTTGGCGTTTACTACAAAAATTGATTAAGAATGATGGTGTTTGAGGGAGAATGAGGAGAATGATGGTGTTTGCCAAAAAGTGATGGTGTTTACTGGATAATGATAGTGGTTGATGAGGAAAGATGATTGAAGGGCAGTGGTGGTGTTTAATGGGAAGTGATGGTGTCTGTTGTAGAATGATGGTGTTTGCTAAAGTAACAGTGTTTGAAAGAGACTGATGGTGTTTGAAGGAGTATGATGGTGTTTGATGAAGTGGTGGTGCTTCAGGAAGAATGATGGTGTTTGAAGGAGATTGATGGTATTAGCTGGGGAATTATGTATTTTTCCTGATGAATGGTGGTGGTGGTTTTTATTCAAGGATAATGTTTTTTAATGGTGAGAGAAGGACTGTGTTTGATGGAGAATGGTGTAATGGTAGCGTTTATTAGGGAATGATGGTGCATAATGGAAATGTGATATTTATTGGAGAAGGATGGGTTTTAATGAGAATGATAGTCTTTCCCTGAAGCATGGTGATGGTGTTTAATTGAGAAGGATTGTATTTGGGGCAGAAGGATTGTGTTTAATGGAGAATGATGGTATTTAGGGGAGAGGGATTGAGTGATTGTGGTGAAATGATGGTGTTTTCAGGAGCATGATGGTGTTTGAATAGAGTTGAATGGAGAATCATGGTGGTTGATGAGGAACCTTGACCTTAAGAACACTGGGAAATGAACAGCAGAAGAGCAGATGTTCACACAGAAGGAACTGGGGTAAAGCGCCTTCTTCTCCAGCACAGCTTTTTATACAAACAAGGATAAATAAAGAGCTGTTAGAGTACAGGCTTTGACATGTGCTGGATATCATAAATATCACCTTCTCTCATCACATGTCCATAACAGTGAAGAACCCACGCAATTGCGTAGCCTGATATCAGGAAGATTCATTAGCGTACAACCACTGTTCCAGTCGATAGAGGAAGGCCTTCTTGTGGAGTTTCTGCAGGTGCAGCAGACTGACCCTGAGGCTGCAATCCTGGATTGATGATTGCTTTGTCTTCTCCCCCACGAGCCACCCTGGGTGTGGAGTAGTGTGCCTCTGTGTGTTTGGGTGTGTGTGTGTGTGAGTGTGTGTGGCGGTTCTAAACGCGGCAGTCAGATGTAGTTGCTGCTATAGTGAAAGTCTCCTAATTGCTCCTGATTGCCACTGGCCGGCCTGTTCACTCGCTTTATTGCTTTGTTTTGATTCCTTCTCACCTCTCCTCTCCTCCATTTATCTCCCTTGTCTTCCTCCTCTTCCTCTCTCTCTCTCTTGCACGTGTGCTCTCACACTCTCTCTGTCTTCCTCCCTCTCTTTCTGTCTCTATCTCTCTCTGAGGTCCAGTATAGACTGAAGCCTCGTAAAGTGCTGCTGGCTAAATTAATTTTAGCGGCGTATTTCTAGTCAGTGTGTGTGTGTATGTGTGTGTGTGTGTGTGTGTGTGTGTGTGTGTGGGCGCATGCTTGTATAAGGCTGTACAAGAAGGCCAGTTGTAACCCTGTGGCTGACTTAGATGGTCCTTAAGATTATTAGTGGAATAATTAACATTATTAGTAATTATTGCTATTGTTGTTGGTGTTGTTGTTGTTAGTAGTAGTATGAAGCATATTATTAGCATATTACTATTGTGTTATTAATACATATTAATAGTTATTAGTACACTCATTATGTTTACTCTAGTTTATTAGTTACTAACAGGATTTCTGAGCTGTATATATATATATATATATATATATATATATATATAGTGAGTAGTGTAACGAGCTCAGTGACAGGGTGTCATAGTAATTGGCAGGTGAGAAGAATTTCTCTTGAATAGCAGGGTTACAAGCACCTCATTCCACACCCCATCCACAGTGTGAGGTTGAGTACCACTTAACTTGTATCCCCCACCTTCAATAGAAGACCTCCGTCTTCAATCGTACCATTTTGTGGAGGAGAAACCAACACCAGATCACCCTTAGCTGGAGAAATGCCCCTCAATAAAGCTCCAGTGAAGCAGACGTGTCGGGTGCTTGTGAGGCTCTTAGGTCAACGCTTAGGCTAACGTCGTACTTCATAGCCTCACAAACATGCAGATTTTCACAGGTCTTTTACCTCAGCATGGTATTTGAAGGAGACTGTTGGGTAAGGATGGTGTTTGATGGAGAATGGTGGTCGTTCCTGAAGATTGGTGGTGGTGTTTTTTTTTTTACACACCATCATTCACTAACAAACACTATCGCTAATTATTACTATCTCCATTAAATACCATTATCCTCAATTATGTATGATATAAAAACATAGAAATACAATAAATGTATTTTGCTTGTGAGGCTCTTAGGTAGGTCAGCGCTTAGGATAAGATAACGTCTTATCTGATTCACATGGCATCCACTTCACTGGAGCTTCAAAACAGAGCCAGTTCTCCAAGTCTGGATGTTCTGGTGTTGGTTTCCCCTTCTCAAAACCCTCAAAAGCAGATGTATGGACATTTGAGTTACTGCTCTAATTAGCTCTAAATAATGTTAAATAGCCTGTTTGATGGTGGGTTAGCATAGCAAGCTACTTTATGATCTATATGTGTCCACAGCAGTAGCCTACTTCAGACCTTCACTTTAAATATGACATGATAGAAAACCAATACATCAACTTCATACAGATATCTAAATTCTGTTAATATTTCCATCTCAAGTGAAGACATATCTGATTAGCCTAGGATCTCTCATAAATTCTTAATGAAATCATTTTGTGCCCAATAACTATCAAAAAACATGGTAAATTGGTCTGGGGCGGGGGGGGGGGGGGGGGTGTCTAGGGGTTAACTCCTTCAACCCTGTACATATGCACACTCACATATTACACAGCTATTTCAATGTTCTGAGCGAGTGTGTGTCCACATGTGTGTGTGTGTGTGTGTGTGTCTGTGTATAGGGAAAGAGAGGGTGAAAATCATTGGAGGGAGGGGTCCTGATGTCCATGCTGTTGCTACGGCGGCAGCACTGAGCTCTCTTATTGATCAGTTAACAGTTGTTAACTTCAGAGAGCCTGCGGCTGTCTGTCTGTCTGTCTCTCTCTTTGTATGTACGTGTGTGTGTGTGTGTGTGTGTGTTTTGTAGGTGGCAGTGTGTGTTTGTGTGCTTAATGTTTAAGTGGACTGGTTGCAGGCCGAGCCGAGTCTGTTGGAGAAATCTGCCAACTCTAATTGAAGCACTGATCCAACGGCAGCCCCACAGCTCCCGCACTGAGGCTCTCTCTCTCTCTCTCTCTCTCTCTCTCTCTCTCTCTCTATAGCTCTCTCTCTCTCTCTCTTTCTCTCTGCCTCATTTCCATTTTTCTCTGGTTTTCTGTCCCTTCTCATTTTTTTGTTCTTTCTCTCATGTACTTCTTGTCTTTCTCTCCCCCCCCCCTCTCTCTCTCTCTCTCTCTCTGTCTCTCTGTCTCTCGCTCTTCAAAGACGGGGGTAAAATGTGACACTGAAGTGTGTCGGGAGACTCTAGCAGTGCTCTGAATTATTTTTGTTGGTTTCTTTTCCTTTCTTTTCCTCGAGTCCACAATCAACTCGTGTGGAGGGACATCTAGCTGCAGCCTGTGGGCCAACCCCCCCACCAGCAGAATCCTTGGGCAGATACCACCGTTGATACCATTCTGCCTCCCTTAACAGTGTCATACAATGCATTTATTTATTATTTATTTATTGTTTATTATTATACAGAATTTGATTTTGTTATTTGATGCATACATTGTGATAAAATGCTCTCTTGCCTCTTTCCCTGTTATGTTACTTTACCTCAGAATGAAACAAGTGAATTTTCTTTTTATTTGAGTTTTATTTGAGTATTAAAAAGCTGCATAGCATGGGCTTTTGGGCCTACGTTTAGCTTAGCATTGCTTTTAGAACTGTAACAAGAGACGAGCATCTTTGTTATTTTGCAGGTTTACTTACTAGATAGTGCTGCTGTCCTCTCTGTGTCCTCTCGGCGCGGCATGCGGTTGGCTAGCTGAAGAGATTGTAGCTGGTCGGCTGGTGTTAGCTTTTAGCATGGATATCTATGTTTTTTTTTTGAGAGGACGGATTTTAGAGAGAAGAGATGGTAAAAGAAAGAAGAGATGGCTTGTTTTGTGTGGCCGCAGCCGTTAGCTACTTTAGCTGTTCTAGGGCACCATTAACACTAACACCCTTTCCTGTCGGCTCTCACATGCTCTGTCTTCTGCTTCCTCAGAGTCGTCGTCCTCCGTTCACATCCTGATGGACACCACGACTACCAGGACCACTACCAGACCCACTACGGTCTCCATGACGACGTCCACCACCACTACAACCACCACCATGACGACCAAAACCACCACCACAAAGGCTCCACCCCTGACCACTGTTGTTCCACGCACCACTCCTGCTGATCTACAGCCCGCAGGGGGCGCCATCCCAGACTCCAGCACACGGCCCCCGCCCTCCTCCATCCTGCCCAACGTCGCTGTGGAGTTCTGCAACCCCACCGTGGAGGCCGAGCTTACCTGGCCCAAAACACGACAAGGCCTGGTCGCCCTGCAGTCGTGCCCAGCTGGAACTATAGGTGACGTTCGACACTGTGTTTGCTCATTTCTGACATTGATTCAGCAGATGTGCTTGTCCTTGATACACTATATGGACAAAAGTATTGGGACACCTGCTCATTTATTGTTTTATTAGAACAGAGTTTATCCTGATTTTTTTTTTTGCTACTGTCCAGGGAAGAAGGCTTTCTACTAAATTTTGGAGCCTTGCTGTGAGGATTTAATTGCATTTAGTAAAAAGAGAATTAGTGAGAAATTAGTGAGATGTTGGATGATCACAACCCCACCTCACGTATTGGATGGAGAACATATTTGCACTGCTCCACAGCTAAATGCTGGGGGGCTTTGTACCCCTCTATCCAGATCTTTTGCTGATGTCCTGGTGCTACAGGATGCCTCGACTGAATGGTGGTGGCATGAGTGGGACCTACACACTATTAGGCAGGTGGTGTTAATGTTATGGTTGATTGGTGTATACTTAACGTATGGCAGTAAAAGTGTTGTACTATTAATTAGCTGACTAGCTACACTTGTCTGAATTGTGCAGTTGTATTACCAAAAGACGCACAAATATCAGATCGCTAAGGAAATCGGATCAGGGAACGAAATAATTGGATTGTGGCATCCCAAGTCACAAGCACATTTCCCATGTAAACATACTTGTGTTTACTTGTAACTTCTGTTGTTGTCGTCACAGTTTCCCATTAGCAGTAGTCAGACTCAGAGGGCGAGACTGTTTTACCTGAGGCTGTGTTTGTTGATTGTTTATTTTTGCTTATTGTCTCTTTTTGTCACTCCTTTCGCCGAGGTGATGCAAGGGGTAATGTCAAATTAACACTAAACAATATGTCAGCTGTGTGTGTTGGGAGGGGGGTTATAGTGAAGCTAACAGTGAAGCTAATTTGGCTTGGGAGTTTGTTTATTTCTCATTCTCTCAATTGAAATCTCAAGTCTGAACTTTAAATAAAGTTAAAAAGCACACACACACACACACACACACACACACACACACACACACACACACACACACACACACACATATGCACACGCTTTCCACTAATTAGAAGTGTTTGGAGGGTCATGTCATGAAAAACTGATATGCAATCAAATCCTCACCGCAATGTTCTTGATTCCGAAAGAAACAAGTATCAGGTGTCCCAATAATTTTGTCCCTATCTCCAAACTGTCAATCTGTCACTGGTCAGTGGCGTAACAGTTTAGTTTGTTACAGGTCAGTGATGTAACAGCTAAGAGCTTTAACAGGTCAGTGGTGTAACTGTGTAGATTGTGTTACAGGTTAGTGGTGTAACTGTGTAGAGCATGTTACAGGTCAGTGGTGTAACTGTTTAGAGCGTGTTACAGGTCAGTGGTGTAACTGTTTAGAGTGTGTTACAGGTCAGTGGTGTAACTGTTTAGAGCGTGTTACAGGTCAGTGGTGTTACTGTTTAGAGCGTGTTACAGGTCAGTGGTGTAACTGTTTAGAGCGTGTACAGGTCAGTGGTGTAACAGTATAGAGTGTATTTCAGGTCAGTGGTGTAACTGTGTAGAGTGTGCTATGGTCAGAGGTGTAACAGCTAAAAAATACACACACAAACACAAACACACACACACACACACACACACACACACACATATATATATATAATTATTGTGCATTTTCTCTCTCTCTCTCTCTCTCTCTCTCTCAGTCACTATCTCTCTGTCTGCCTCACTCATTCCTCTTCATCTCTTGTCCTTTCTTCTTTCTCCCAGTGCAGCACTCTGTTCGTCCTCCCTCGCTACCTTTCACCATCTGTTTTCTTTTCGCTTTCTTCTCTCACCTCTACTCTACCCTCTCTCTCCTTCACTCTCTCGCTCCTCTCTCACTTTCTTTTGCCCTGTCATGTCTTTTTTTCCCTCACATCTCTGTCTGTCTCTTGCTCTCTCTCTCTCTCTTTCTCTCTCTCTCTCTCTCTCTCTCTCTCTCTCTCTCTCTCTCTTTTTCTCTCTCTCTCAGTATCGTCCTACGCTCCTTCTCTGTCTCCCTCCGCCTCCGTCTCCTTCTCTCTTTATCAGGTGGAATGATCGAGCGAGAGCGGCTCTGTAGAGGGAAATGAAGTGTCAATCAAACTTTATATCAGTTTAATGCTGTCGTAGTTTGTACCCCCGTCTCTCTCTGCTCTCCTTCCATCCCTTTCACTTTCTCCCACTTTTTTTCGTCCCTGCTGTCTTTGCTGACTTTGGCCAGTTTGTTTCCGTGGTTGTGGGGGGGGTTGGCGATCAGCCGTTTCCACTAGACTGCGGTATTCCATTATGTGAGATATGTGCTATAGATTAAAAAGGAAAAAAATAATGTTAATAATGATAGACTATTATTAATATCGATAAGACTGTAGACGGATTTGCCATTCAGTCAATCCTATATATACCCTATAAGGACAATAGTATTGGGACACCTGCAGATTATACATACAGGAGTTTTTATGACACCTCATATGGCTCCTATTTCATGCAGTACCACTGGAATTCAGTGAGCTCTTTAGAACCACCCGTTCTTTCACTAATGAATGTCTGTAAAGGCAGACTGCATGGCTAGGTGCTCAAGTTTACACACCTGTGAAAGTGGGACTGAATGGCACACCTGAATTCAATCATTAAGAGGTGTGTCCCAAAACTTTTGTCTATATTGTGTATATACAATAGCAGTAATTACTCGTAGACATTCAGAGGTTAATCGAAAGGCCAAACTTGTTATCCTCACCCCGACTGAACACAAATATTGCTTCAGACATGATTGTGTCAGAAGTGTGTATGAGTGGCCCTCATTAGCGCTAAGAATAAAATGCAACCCTTCGGGGTCCTTAATTGACCTTTGCTGCTAGACCTTAGGCCACACACACACGAGGGAAAGGATCTTGGCCCCAATTACCAGCCCTCACACTTTACGCAGCCCGCCTGCAATTAGACCAACTGTATGGCATTCATCTCGTCCTGCAGGAAACCACTTAGAGCTGTTAGCACACGCTAATCGCCTCTTTGTATGCATTGTTTCTGCGTTTCAGCGGACGTCTCAAGCCTTCAGATGATCAAATGTGAACCACGCTCTGATAACAGCAGTTAATTGGCCCCGAGAATGTTGAACTTGTTTGCGTGTCCAGAGTTTAGTGCTGGAAAAGCTTCTCTGGAAATCAAGCTAACTAACCTACCGGCTAATCCCTGCTGAAAACTGCGGTGGAGCTGCAGCACATCAGCCAGAAACTGTGTGTGTGTGTGTGTGTGTGTGTGTGTGAGAGAGAGAAAAAACTCTCAAGCTGTTTTGTAAAATGTTAATTACTGGTGATGGAGTTTTAGCTGAGGAGATGTACTGAGGGTTCTCTGACCTACATAAGAACATACAGACATGGGCAGACACAGATGTGTCTTTATACACACACACACACACACACACACATTCTGGGTTTACTAAAAATCAGTACATTTTGTCTTGTAAATTTATGAAAACAAACAAACACACACACACTAGTAAGCTGTATCTAAAGTAGCTCTGTTCCCTGTAGGCACTGCTTCATTCGCATGTATGGGACCTGAAGGATTGTGGGATCTACAGGGACCTGATCTCAGCAACTGCACTTCAGCCTGGGTCAACTTCATCAACCAGAAGGTAAACACACATGTATGCATGTTTTCATAAAATGTCAGGACGTGAACCGGACACGCTGGAGCAGCCGCACATCAGTTTAACTACTTCCAAATAGTAGTTAGAGGGCTGTAAAGCCAGCCTTGAGCTGTGGAACAGTGGAGCTGTGGAGCTCCGTCCAGCACCTTTGGGACGAGCTGGAGTAGTGTTTGTGATCCAGAGCTTAAACATCCAACATTAGTACCTGACCTCAGTAATGCTCTCATGGCTGAATGCAATCAGGTCATCACAGCAAATATTCCAACATGTAGTGTGAGGAAGGTACATATATTATTACTATCGGGCTGTAAGATTCATACCGGGTTAGAATCACTCCTGAGTTATTGCAGTCAGACTGTAAAACAATCCACTCTGAATATTCATACTGGATTAGAATTGTTTCACAGCTGTTATTGTCAGACTGTGAAAACTATACACACTACAGATTCATATTGGATCAGAATCACTACACAGCTGTTATTGTCAGACTGAAAACTATACACACTACAGATTCATACTGGATCAGAATCACTACACAGCTGTTATTGTCAGACTGTGAAAACTATACACACTACAGATTCATACTGGATCAGAATCACTACACAGCTGTTATTGTCAGACTGTGAAAACTATACACACTACAGATTCATACTGGATCAGAATCACTACACAGCTGTTATTGTCAGACTGTGAAAACTATACACACTACAGATTCATACTGGATCAGAATCACTACACAGCTGTTATTGTCAGACTGAAAACTATACACACTACAGATTCATACTGGATCAGAATCACTACACAGCTGTTATTGTCAGACTGTGAAAACTATACACACTACAGATTCATACTGAATCAGAATCACTACACAGCACCACAAACTATACAGATTTATACTACTATATTATAATTATGAGACTGTTATTACAGTCAGACTGCAAAAAAAACACTCTGCAGATTCATACTGGATTAGAATGACTTTACAGATGTTATTATCAGACTGTACAACTACACACACTACAGATACTAGATCACAGTCATTCCACAGTTATTAATCAGACTAAGAAACTATAGACTCTGCAGATTCAGCAAATTCATACAGGATTAAAATCACATCACTCCACAGTACATTACAGTATATTACTGTATACTACACACTCTGCAGATTCATACCGATCAGAATCTCTTTCTTTCTCTCTCTCTCTCTCTCTCTATATATATATATATATATATATAGAGAGAGAGAGAGAGAGAGTCAGGGAATACCTCAATTAATGTGAACTCTCTCTCTATCACACACACACACAGCCACAAAGCACCATGAGACCTGCAAGCAATAACACACTTGTGACGTTCTGAAACTCTGAAACCTCAAACCTCAAATTGGCCCATTATCCACATATTGTTACACATTGAGGGAGTGCAAACACTGTGTATGTATGTGTGTGTGTGTGTGTGTGTGTGTGTGTGTGTGTGTGTTTAGGATCAGTGAGTGAGGCAGAAAGAGTGATTTTGATTGCCGCTACAATTTTTCATTTAAAGTATCCCCCAAAGACAGGCTACGCTTGCCTCTATTTGTACCTTATTTGTTTTCCTGGAAATAAAAAGAAAAAAATGCTCCCCCAAGATAAACAGAGAAGAATAAAAAACACACACTTGTTTAAAACAGAGGATCCGTACAAGTGTCTGAGCTGATTATGGTGGGATTTGGGGGTCTATGTATACTTCATTAACCCAGCGCGAATGATTTATAGGCTGGGAATTAAATCTGAGCGCACATATTATTATTCTTTGTTAGACGAATTTATAAGGGAGTGATGCGCTTGTAGCCACGGCAACTTAGACTTTCAAATGAAGATCAGCCTGTCAATGTAAGTCTGGAGAGATGGAGTGTGTGTGAGAGAGAGAGCGAGAGAGCGCGAGAGAGAGACTGGTAGAACAGGTAAATGAGTGCACTCCGTGCTCGTGGTGTCCGGTGTTTTAGAAGGTAATTAAGTCTGTGTAATTGGCTTAGCTAATAAACATGGAGCGGATGATTGCAAGTGATGGCCAAGTAAATCAATGCACTCGCACTTACACACATTCAAGTATACACACACACATAGCCATGCGCGCACGCACACACACACACACACATATATAAACATGCAGTAAACCTTTTTCAAAAGTACATTTTAATTTCATATTTCATACCATAAATTCTACACACTACAAATTCTGCAGATTTATACTGGATTAAAATCACTCTAATGATATAACAGGCAGATGGTTTAAAAACTATATACACTACAAATTTATACTGGATTAAAATCACTCCATATTTATTACAGTCAGATAGTAGACTGTAGAAAAATACAGAATCATGAAAATGGAGTCTGCATATTCATACTGGATTAAAATCACACCACAGTTATTGTTGTAAAAACTAGACACCGTAAATTCATACTGGATGTAAATCACTCCAATCTCACTAGTGACCGACTGCAAAAACTAGACACTGCAGATTCATTACTGGATTCAATTCACTCCCATGGTTATTACTGTCAGAATTTAAAACTACACACAATGCAGATTCATACTGGATTAAAATCACACCACAGTTATTCATGTCAGGCTGTAAAAACAGCATGCTCTGCAGATTCATACTGGATTAAAATAACTCCATACTTGTTAAAGTCAGACAGTAGAATATAGAAAAATAGTCTGCAGATTCATACTGGATTAAAGTCACTCCATGAGTATTACTGTGAGACTGTAAAACACTAAACTTGCTGCAGATTTTGCAGATTCATACTGGATTCAAATAATTTCAAAGTTATTATGGCCAGACTGTAAAAAGTACACGCACTGCAGATTCTGCCGATTCATACTGGATTAAAGTCACTCCACAGGTATTACTGTCAGACTGTAAAAACTACACACACTGCAGATTATTAAACACTGACTATAAAACTATATATATTTTATATACTATATATAGTTTTATAGTCAGTGTTTATCCATTCTGCAGGCAACATAGAACCGGAAAGACGTGTAATGGTCACGTTCCGGTACTGCGGCTACACACATGCTGGAAACGACCATCCATTGAAAAATGCTTTAGGGTTCTGCAGATACCTATAGGCCCGATCTCATGTTCCACACCGCAGAAGATTGTTACAGCATTTGCTGTAAAAAAAATCTCCTCTACAAACCCCCATCAAGACCACTGATCTCCTGCAGCACGAAGATACAAGAGAAGAGTCTAAACGCAGGCTCCTACACCTACATACACGCATCCACACACACACACACACACACACACACACACACACACACACATACACACACACTAACACTCAAGCATAAGCCATTGATTTGATAAGGCATCTTCTGCATCTTGATGCGCCGCCTTTGCTCCCGCCAAGCACCTAACAAGTGCTGTTTTTCTCTTCAGTCTGAATTGGAGCATTTCTGGCTCAACTGGAGCACCGCTGCATTCCAGAAACGAGGCGGCGGCACACACGCGCCCGTGTGTATGTATGTGTGTGTTTGTGTATGTGTGATTATGGGAGCTGGCTGGCAGAGATATGCTCAGTAATTTAAGTGCTAGCAGTAAGGACATACTACTACAAAGCTTCGGTTATTCCTCGCCGGCTACGCGACTCTCATTAGCAAATAAACACATTTGTTCCTTCACTGGAGGAGCTTTTTAATTAAATCCTTCCCTCGAATAAAAGAAACACTCTCTAGAAAAAAAAGGAAAGAAAGAAAGTGCAGCGGTTCACCGGAGCCACTCTGTTCCGATGGGGTTGTGTATAGTTTGTTTATTTATTTATTTATTTATTTATTACTTTATTTATTTATTTTGTCCCGACTTAAAAGAACACGGCGTCACCGCAACAGGAATTGACAAACCCGTCTGAGATGGGAAGGCGTTCTACCGACGCCCCGGAGCAGAGGAAGACTTGCTGAAGGCTTTTAGATCTGCAGTGCGTGGAAAACGGAAAGATGTGCTATAGCGGCGTATCGAGACAAAAACAAAAACAGTTTCATCACCAGCTGGAGGCTTTATCTGCCAGGCTTTTAGACTCCGAAAAAAATGGTGCCTAGAAGCTGCTGCTCGGAATTGCCGTCCAGACTCCATTATTAGACCCTTTGTAAGGCTTTTGTAGTGCAGTGTATGTGTTGTCCAGGCCAGAATAGCCCACTGTTTGTGCCGGAGTCTATTACCTGGCTTGGGCCATTTATAATCTGCAGTGAGGAACCTTCCTTTAAGAACATCTAGGTGCTGGACTGAAGGTCGTATGTTCTCAGATTAACCCTAACGTAATTCCTTCCAGTGAATGGGGCGAGATTTGTCTCTGGGCTTCTGGAAGATCTAAATAACTCTAAGGTTGGTTAGGACCTCAGGGTTTGGACTGAAGGTTCATCCAAGGTCCATCTTTCTATCCACTTCATTCTGGTCAGGGTCAAGGTGGGTCCGGAGTTCAGCCGGAATCATTGGGTGCAAGGCAGGAAATTCACCAAATTCACCTTACAGAAAAATCAAACAATCACATTCTGGTTTCTGGTTCAACAGAAACTCTCACGTTGGTAAGAAATTACAGGAAAATCAAGCTATCATGTTCTGTGTTCCAGTTTTGTCTAAAAATTCATCAATCTGGCCTTCTAGACATTCTAGAGAACCCTTCCATTGATTAGGACGTCAGGACTAAAAATCTCAACCAATCACATTCTGATTTCTCAAGGGTGGGAGCAGTTTTGTCTGAAATCCATAACTTTGGGGTTCTGGATGTTTTAGAGACCTCCCCCATTGGTTAGGACTTGTAAGAGTTGGACTGAAGGTCTTACACATCAAATTCCCCTAAACATAATGAAGAACTGACCATGAAAATCAACCAATCATGTTCTCAACCAGTCCATCACTCTTGGGCTTCTGGAAGTTCTAGATACTTGACTGTGAATGTGAGCAGTAGCTTTACTACATCTGGTATTTCTGGTATTTTATTTTGTATTAATATTATTGTTATTTTTTGTCACAGATCAAAGCTGGAGAGCCGGCAGCCATCATCTCCCGAGAGCTGTCAGAGCAGACCAAAAGCCACGTCCATGCTGGGGACATCACCTACACCGTTCGTGCACTGGGTCAGCTGGTGGAGCTGCTGGACGTCCAGCTCCGAAATCTGACCCCTGGGGGCAAAGACAGCGCCGCCCGCAGCCTCAATAAGGTACTACAGGCACTCTGCTAGCATAATATAGAGCAGTAAAGCTCCAGTAAACCTCATACTGCACTCACTGCTGCTTTATAAATGAGCTTTACACAGGGTTTCAATTTTGCAAGCCAGCTGCCCGGTCCAGTTGTGTTTGATTTAGCATCCTAGCAATCTGCCGGACGCTCTGGACTCTTTCCAAAAGGCTTCAGCCCAAAGAGCCGGCCGGTTGGATGTGATCACACACTGCGCTAAGGCAGTCCGACAGGTTCAGAGACAGGCCTGTATGGAATAGGCTTGTCCAGGTCTGGTCAATGCCAGTAACCGTAGGGCTTATATCATATTCACACTGTCCACACCCAACCATAATTATTTACAATATACTGTATCTCTCTTAAATTCTCTCAGCCTCTCTCTACCGCTTTCTCACTTTCTCTTTTTACCACTATTTCTCTCCCTATGCTCCCCCCTACCCCCGTCTTTCTCTCTCTCTTTGTCCTTACCTGTTTCTACGTCCAACGCACTCTCTCTCACTTTTCCTCTCAGTCTTACTCTCTCTTGTTTCCTCTATGTCTCTCTCTCCCTTCACTTTTCACTTGCTCTCTCTACCTCTCTCTCTTTCTCTCTACCTCCATGTCTTACTGGAGAGAAATGGGGAGGCAGAGTAAAAGCAGAGTTGGTGAATGTGTGAGAGAGAGGGGTGGGGAGGTTCTATCAAGACAAAGTGAAAAAGTAGAGAGAGACAGAGAGAGAGAGAGAGAGAGAGAGAGAGAGATAGAGAGAGAGAGGTAGTGAGAGTGTGAACAGTGGGTATAGTTTTAATGATGTGTGTTTTAATGGCATGTGTACAGTAGCTGAATGACCCCCCGCATGAGGTCCAGCTGTGCTGAGGTCACTATTAGCCTGAACTGTACCGAGGCTGAAACACTGCTGAGGAAATGCACTGAAACACACTCATCGCTCAGTGTTTACAACCCCTGCAGTAATGTAACTGTACAAAACCTGCTGCTGCGCTTCCTCTCCAGTCTCCAACACTGCTCTGCTCCACACACCTTGTTTCAGTTTTGACATGAAGCTTGGAATTACTGGTCATTTTAACCACATGCGCTCATAGTGAAACAGTAAAAAAATCATGCGTGAATTGGACTGTTAATTAATTAATGATCATGGGCAGTAGATGTCATTTGTAAAAAACTAAATGATCACTATTGTATCTGAGGGTGATAGCTTGTCCATTTCCAAAGGTCTCCTTGAAGAAAAGCCACTAGTATTAATGGAAGGAAGAGACACAGTAGACATAATAGTAGTCATACAGTATATGGACAAAAGTATCAGGACACACCTTCCATTGCGAGAGGTGTTGTTGCCACTGTTGCAACAAGTCAGTTGGTGACATTTTGTTTTAAATTAAAAGTTTAGGAAGCACAGCAACAAGTCCGTATAGTGTAGTAGTAGTAGTAGTAGTAGTAGTAATAGTAGCAGTGCTGATAGAAAGAGTAGTAGATAGTACTACTAGTAGTTGTTGTAGATACGGTAGTAGTATAGATACTATAGTTTTTGTATTAGTTGTATATATAATAATAGTATAGATACTATAGATAGTAGTAGTAATAATACTTTAGTATTAGTAGTAGTATAGTAGTAGTAGTTGTAGATATAGAAGTAGTATAGATACTGATTGTAATAAATATTTTATTTTATTTTGTAGATTAAAAGTAATGTAGATTGTTAACAGTTGGCTATGGACGCTAACCTGTGGTTGGTACCTCAGTCACCTCCTAATTATGTTGGTGGTATGTTAGGCCTTGAATTTTACCACTGAAGTCCAAAGCAATGGGAAAGCTTGTTTAGCTGAACACCACAATGTGATAATGAAAAATGACTTTAACAGCAATATTAATGGATAAAAAGGAATCACAATGAAAAACATGGATTTTTTAATTCCCAGAAATATTTCCTAGAAGGCCCCAAACGTTCCACGGATCTAAACTTTTGACCAGCACCATGAATCTTGTTTACCTTCTCAGCGTCATCGGAGGGATCTTGAGAATTCAAGAACGTGAACTGGCTTCTGTTGAGAACTGACAGCACTGTTTGAACACGGCGTCATGTTTCCAGCACGTTCCGCCGCTGGAATAACACAGAGACTAGAAAAAGCAAACACTCGGCAGGATCTGAAAATGTCAGGCTGCGAGTGGCTCCCCGCCCGCCGTCTTTGCGGAATAGAGACACACCTGCTTCTGTCTCACTTCCAGATGGGCTGGGGTTCGGCCATCTCCGGAGGTGGGGGGGGTGGGCTGACAGGCAGGACGACCGTGCACGCATCGAGCTACATGCGCGGGCAGGCGGCCTCTTATTGACCCCCTTGTCGTTATAGCTAAAGCGTACAGCAGCTGCTTCCATCATAAATGGCCCCTGTAGTGATCGAGACAAAAGCATCTCAACTAATGAGAACGGCGCAGATCAATGAGGCAGGACAGACCTCTCAGCAAATTAGCCGTGGTTTTTGCCATAGCCTTTGGGTTTGAGCTAATCTGACAGCTTTGGTGGAAGCGTGGTGCACATAATACGGCAGATATCAGTATATACTGTCTCTGTAAGAACCGAGTCTCGTCATATCTTCAGGATAGGAACTTTAAAAGGAAAGCAAAAATTTTAACTAGTAACTAGCAATGTAAATGTTCCACTGGCTGCAACACAAACCCAGACCATGATCAATCCACCCCCATGCTTAACAGTTGGAAAGGTGCTCTTTCCATGAAATTCTACACCCTTTTCTTCAAAGAAACCTTTGCGCATCTTAACTTCATAAGCCAACAGGACTTGCAAAGTGCATCAGGCTTGTTTAGATGACCCATTCAGAACTTCAGAAGCTGTTTTTCTGATGACTCTTCCATGACGGTCATATTTGTGCAGGTGTTGAACAGTGCTGCACCACTCCAGAGGGAGGTGATGAGATCTTAATAGCAACTTAGCTTTTATTGTGTGAATATTTCAATATGTCTCGAAGGAAGCAAATGCTAGCCATCAGCCCCACAGCACAGGTAGTGTCATGTGATGGGGGTGTCCTAGCCAGACAACACGTTAGATCAACCCATAGAATTTGCCAACGCTAATTACTCCAGTGCATTGAACAATGCAACTGTGTTGTTTATTTTACCCGAAACCAAAGTCTCTGTCTCTCTCTTTCTCTTTGTCTCTCTCACTTTTTTTGTCTTTCTCCACCCCCTTTCCTCCACCCAAGGTCAACTCTATCTCTGCACTCCTTTCCCCATGTAGCTTAATCCCTCTTTGCTGGTGAAAGTGACATGTCGGGCCGTCACGTTAGCCCCCGGGTTCGTTCTGTGCTCGCGCTCTGAAAGATCTCTTTGATAGCAGCACAATGGGCTTAGCCTTCAGACACAGCGCGAGCGAGGCTGCAAGCGGAGAGATCTCAGGCACTTTACAGATGAAAGAAACTCAAGAGCTCCTAACCGGAGACGCTAACAGGGGAGCTAACGGGGAGGAGAAGCTCTGTGCTCTGAAGATGGCGACCGTCGCAGCCGTTTAGGCTCAGACATTAGCATGCTGTCACAGCTAGCGACAGGGCCACCAAAAGTGTTAGCGCTGTTTATTTTTGGTCCTGCGGGGAAGACGGTGCTGGCTCCTCTTAGGCTCTCCATAATTCATGCGCTACACATGTGCTTCAAAGGCTTTACCTCAGCTGTGGGGTCCGCTGGAGTGGACGCGCGAGGTTTAGCGCTAATATGCTAGCTTGTACGATAAATTTCCTCAAGCTGAGGAGTGGCCCCCAAGCACAAACTGGGGTGGGTTCACTTTGTAAATAAAAATCAGTCTGTTCAGTTTATTTCAGTTTAGTGGGCGGAATTTGCAGATCTAAGGACAGGATTGCTAAACAGTGTAAAAATAACAAGAACCCATGATGTCGAAGAGCCCAAATCCTTAAGACTGATACATGTAAAACATCTCTGTTCTTATTTGCCTTGTTCAAAGTTGCCTGGGCTGAAACCCTCCCTATAACTTCAGCATGAGTGGGCGGAGCTAAACTGCTGTAGGCTGTATAGGTGGATTTACATTTATATGTAAATGCAGTGATTTTTATGGTTTTCAAAAACGCTTGTTAATGCAACTTATGAATAATATACATATACATATATACATATATGTATGTATATATACTGGGCTTGTCTTAAATAATATGCAGTACTTGTAGTGTAAGCATTTGAATTTTTCCAAATTTTCTCTCTTAGCAGATTGGACTCAATTAACCCAATTAGAACAAATCAGATTACATGTTTAAAAATATTACATTTAATAATCCACTTAGACCAAGTGAGAACACTACCATACAACCCCTGTTGGACACCATTCTCCTCGTACTATATGCAGCTTTTCTAGGCGTCGGTCATGGTCACACTTGGCAGGTTGGACTCAAAGAAATGTATCTGTTAATGCAGTTAATTAGACCGAGTGAGAACACTACCATATGAACCCTGGTGCACACCATCCTCTTCGGCCTGCTTCCAAATGACTTCAGCTATGGTACCAGGAACGTTTTAGGGTGGGTTTATACTGGTAATTCAGTTCCACTGGTCTAGACCAAAGCAGAAAATGATACCTAGTTGTATTTAGTTTCTAATTCCGTCAACATTCACACTGGCATATTCAATTCAGTTGAATGAATCCCAGAAGGGTGCTTGGTAGCAGCAAACAGCGTAAACAGACCTAATGTAATCAAATACAGAATAAATGTAATAGAGGATCATATAAAATGCACCATCAACATGATGCCATGCAGCTTGTTGGCACCCAGTACTGACTCTTCTGCTATATCTTCCCAGGGGTGCATGGCATTTGATCAGCACCAGCTTTGTTTAAAAGAGCTGTTGCAACTGGGATAAAAGTAGACCTGCTATGAACCGTTTAACAGTAACAGCTGTGAAGATGTTGGCCAGAAGGAAGCAATTCATGCAGAATATGCACAGGGTCAGGAGGTATGTCCTTAGCTTTTAACATCCACAAGATCTACATAAAAGTCAGACAGGTAAGAAGTCTGATTGAACAGCTTTTTTAATGGATCTAATCTAATCTGTGGATTATTTTAACGGTATTTACGTTGTTGTTTGATGTATAAATATTATGTTTGTAACTTTGATTTGAGTGAAAAAGGCTCAGATGCGGTTTTACAAGCCTTTTTCCCACCCTGTTATTTTGCCTTAGAATTTCCTCTTTATGGTTGGCTCGTGAATAATTAGATGAGCTCTGCTTTGATTGGCTGGTTTACGTCACCGTGACAAATGACAGTAGCCATACAGCAGCAAAGTGCATGAAATAGCATAGCTTTGTTTGAGCACTGTACCAAAATATTAAAAAATTTTTTTTTTTTTTTTTTTTTTTTTTTTGTAATCATTGTCAAGTTTAACTGGATAGTGTTGTTATACTCTCTGGGCCCTCTCAGTGTCCAGTCAGCACAGTGTGTGATGATTGTAGTAGGGCCGGCTAGGGTTAGCTTTTCGCCTAGCACAGATGACAGCATGCTTCACCGTTTCCCCTGCGATGTGAGGCACTCCTAGGTAGCGTTGCTTCCTTCGGCCAGCCTTTCTCTGAGTGGTGTTCCACAACTAGCATTAACTTTACAACTACCATTAGCTTTTAGTCCTTTTGGCCTTAATTCCTTGTTATCCAGAAGAAGCAGGTGCACTTAGCCTCGAAAGCCTTTCGCTAGTGGGCTGGATTCACATGAATTTGTGGGGCGTAAATGACTGTTAAAAAGATTGTTATGTAACAGTTTGGGGGGTTTGGTATTGGCCTGTTTTACAGCTCTGTTTTACTTAGCCTGTATGGGTTTTGCTTTTGAAGGAGGACACAACAGTGTATGAGGTTCACAGCATGTCACTTCCAAGTACCGAACTCTATTCCTATTCTAATTTTACTTTTTATGTTATAAAGCAATAATTTAATAGCAATACTGAGTATTTTATAATAGCCGCTCCGGAACTGTATGTTCTGAAATTACTGATTTAGAGCTTGATGATGAAAGTGTTAATCAAACATTCACGTCAGAACTTCATGTTTTTCTTGCACCAAAGCAGCTCTGCAGGGAGGCGGCGATGATTTCACCCTGGGTTTAGTCCGTTTACACATCTTCTTTGTGCGTACTTCAAGCCAGCTGCACCAGAGGTCATTTGGAAGTGGACCGAGCTCCGGGGGGCCTCAGTCCGCTTGTTTGGTCCAGACCAGGGTTGTCACGGCAGCCTCGTCACTTGATCTAACTGCACGAAAAGAGCGATCACAACAGGGTTTGTTTTAATCGAGCGCACCAAACCTGCCAATGGGGAACACAACCTGTGACTGAGCAGCACTGCTTTAGGGAGCGGTGCCAGATTCCATTTCTGAGGCCCAGAGTAGGTCCATATGCTATCCAGCTTGGCCAAAACCAAATTTGTACCAGGGCAGAAAGCTGAAAAATATTACAGAACAATATTCAGGTTAATGTTTTTTTACTGTTGCCGTGGCGACACTGCTGTCCCTGAATCCCATACAAATTCAGGATCCTGGTTAGGCGGTGAAAAGGAGTTTTTGTAGTTTTTTTTATTCAAATGTGTCTCAAATTAATTAACCCCGCCTCGTTAGTCCATTTTTAAAAAACCTTATTTCCTTATTTCCATGTGTTGAAGCCTGGGACCGAGTATCTGTTAGTGAACTTCAGAGTTTGGTTCAGAAACGAATCTCTCTCGCTCCTTCTCACTCATTCTTTATATATCTCTCTCACTTCTTGTGGCTTATTCTCTCACCTTCTCTCTAATACTCTCTTTCTATACCCTCCTCTATCTCCTTACAGTGCTGTATTGTATAACCTTGAAAATCTCATTCACTGAATTAATTCCCATCTTCCATTTGCGCTTGTCAGAGTTTCATTCTAATTAGCATTTGATGTTTTACCCTTATAACGAGGAATCCTAATTAATATGAACACTCTTTTCCCACAGCTCATATAAACCAGGATGAAATGATATAGAATATTGGTGTTCAGAGTTTGTCAGTATGTGTGTGTGTGTGTGTGTGTGTGTGTGTGTGTGTGTTTTTCTACGAGTGTTATTTCTCTAATTTGTGGTCTAACAAATTTATCTGGGCTTTGCAGCTGCAGAAAAGGGAGCGCTCGTGTCGCTTTTTCGTCCAGGTATTTCAGTCCTCCTCTTTATTCCTCTACCATCAGCTCATTCCCTTTCCTTTATTTAATTTTTTTTAAAGGGACACTCTAAAGTTCTTCAACCTTATCTGCGGGTTCTGCATCTGTAGGGTATGTTTGGGTACCACAGACGATCATTTCAACATACCACCCTGTGCTAAAACAGTTGAACAGTGGAAGCCAGTGGGCAGAGGCTGAGTAAATGTGTATGCAGTGTATCGAGTGGAAAAAAAAAAATAATAATAAAAAAAAAAAAAATAAAAAAAAAAAAATATATATATATATATATATATATATATATATATATATATATATATATATATATATATAATACAAAAATAATATATAAAAATATTACTATTATTATTAGTGTAGTATTATTTTAATGTTATCATGGATTCTAGAAAATTAGGCAATGTGAAAGCAAATGGGGCTACTTTTTGCCATATTTCTTAACTGTTTTTGGATTAAAATGTAATGAGCAGTTATCATAAATCTTGTATTATCAGTAGTTTTGAATTTCTCATTAAATATGTACATCTTATTTCAAATGATTATTCGCAACACTCAGCAACTGCCCATTGACTTCTATTATAAGCTAGTTTTGAGTCTCAGAATGTTCTATTCTTTTCCAAGTACTGAATTGTGTGTTGAAAAAGATCGTCTGCATTAGTTAACAGTGCGATGAAGACATGGCAGGTAAAATATTAGGTTGAATGATGCCAGACTGTTCCTTTAACTGCATTGTGTATTTGTGCATGTGTAGCACACCACATCCTGCCCTTCATTTATCCTGGGGTCATGTTGTGTCTTGTTTGTGTTTGTGCTCGGGTCATGCCTTCGTCCTTTGAGGCCTTGAACTGAAATGTAACCTCCACCTCTGCAAATTGCTCATAATAGTCCAGTGTCTAGAGCGCAGCGGCCGCATGCTGTGCATGCTAAAATGCGAGAGAAATGCTGTCTGCACTTATTACTCGGTTCTGTGTTTGAAGAAGCTGTTTTGAAAGGCCTCAAAGTACGACCCTTATTTTGGCCATTAGCTGAACGGGCTTAAACTCCTCCAGTCGCAGATCTCAGAGCAGTTTCACTGGTTCATTCATGTGGTTTGAATCTGAATATTAATCTGAATTCTTTTTGTCATTTGAGCCAATCAGAAGCATTCATTCTGAATTTGCAGTTAAAATTATTATTTAATTTGAACCTGCCATTTATTAGGGATGTAACGAATCTCAGAATTAAGACACATTTTTAGATACAGCAGAAATAGACAGTGAATATGAAAATGAGCCTAAAGTTAATATTCCCATTTTTTAACTTTATTAGAGCATTCAATGTTTTAAAATGACAATATCTTAAACTACAGTTGTGCGTGTTCTCTTCTAATGCTGTAGCCCCAGGCTAATATTGTAACTCCAAGCTAACATGCTAGTCTCAAGAGCTGCAGTTATCTGGCGCAACAGATAACACCACTACCTGCCACTGAGCTACCACACCATGTGGGAGACTGGGGTTCGATTCCCGGTCTGGGTGACTATGCTGCGCTACACCAATAAGAGTCCTTGGGCCAGACTCCTAACACTACACTGACCCTCCTCTGTAATACAAGTAACCTTGTAAGTCGCTCTGAATAAGAGCGTCTGCTAAATTCAGTCCATATCTGGATATTTCCAAAAATATAGTAAAATCTTTTTTTTTTTTTTTTTTTTTTTAAATATCCCAATTGGTGTGAATGGACCCTAGGAGAAAATAGTGGCATACTCATTAGAGCTGCAAAGAGGCATTTGTTAGCAACCATGTAATGAATTTACATTCTGAAGCATCAGCTTAAAATCTGTACCTCTGACTCTTTTCTATTACTTCAAAGCCAACAATGATAAAAAAAAAAATGTGAACAGTAATTTTTCTTTCCTCAGTCAAATCTACAGCGTAGTCTAGAGCACTACCATGAAGGCTGGGGGGGGGGGGGGGGGGGTCATAAGTTCAAATCCCGAGCTATGCCGTTTGGCCATCAGCAGCCAGAGCCAGAGAGAGCACAATTGGCCATGCATCACTAAAGCGATGTTGGCTGGCACAGGCGTCGGAAAGCTGATGTAGTGTAGCTGGGGACCTGCCGCTTTCCTCCAAGGGTGTTGGCTGACTAGCGAAAAGAGGCGTTGGCTGGCTTTGCATGTATTAGAGGAGATGTTAATGTGTTAAGTCCTCATCCTCCTAGTGTCGAGAGCATTGCTAGTGCCAGGGGGAGCAACAAACAGGTGTGTAACTGACAGTACCAAAAACAATGGGAATTATTAAACGGAAAAAAAGTGACAAATAAAAAAAAAATTTATGAAATACAATTCATAATAAAAAGATTTCCCCTCCTGCTTACCAGCGCAAATGTGGTACGGACTGAAGATGAATAGAAGATTCAGAGTCTGTACTTTTAACTGGATTTCTCGGCTCTCATGGAGCTACAAGTCTAAAATAATTCCTGAAATAAAATGACATCATGCTTTTGCTATGTAGCGATAACTTCTAAGTTCTAAGAGTTAAAAAGAATTCAAATTAACATGCCAACACAGTAATTAATTCTGTCCCTATTTAGATGTCTTTCGCTGTAGGCGAGAGGAGATGCAGTGACTGGAGAAGTGTGTGTGTGTTTGTGTGTTTATGTGTGCGCATGAAAACTGTTCTGTTAACCGCCGCCACATGGGCCAGCCATGTATTAACACTGTGCAATTAAATTTCCCATGCGTTTTCTGTCATTTGGGTGAAAATGAAGTGTATTTTTTTTCTGTACCTGACTGGGTTGGGGTGAGAGCACTTAACGATTCATTGTTTCAAAAGAAGTGTGGAAGGAAATGCTGTGAATATATGCAGTATGTATATTCATTAAACCTGAGCAAAGTGTGAAAACCTACCTAGCAAAGAATCCTCACCATAAACTCTGCCGGCTCAATATACGACCTTTGTGCAGTTTACACCCGCCGAAGAAGACACACATCAACAAACTTCCTGGGACTAGTGAAAGAGTGTACTTTACCATGAGTCTAATAAGTGTTAATACTACAGGAATCCTGCTCCTAATACTACACACAGGGCCCAGCCCTTCACCTACTAAGTTGCAAGCTCTTCCCAGGGTAGTCATCAGGTAGGCACCTTCTATCATCAGCGTTTTGCTAAATTAAGCCCACATCAGCTACAGGATGCTCAACAGTGAGGTCTGGTGTCCTAGACCCATCCCCCTCCAAGTTTCCACTTCACAAAACTACCACTTAACCAATTTCATGAACCACACTGGCCTCTCTTGTGACTAAGGCCAAGCCTAGCCCCACTGACACTGACACACATGCTCAGTGGCACCAGTTCCAAGGGGATATTATGCACTACAACAACAACCACCGCACGGCGGTACAGCACGATACACCAGGGCCGGCCCAAGCCTTAATCGGGCCCTAAGCTCTATATTCATTTGGGGCGCATATATGCATTTGCCCAGCAGTGGCATATAATCAATATAAAAATCGCTTTTAACTGTGTAGTCCCTTTAGGTTTTACTATTTAATGTTATTTTTTTAATATGCATTTTTTATCATGATATCTTTGTGCTCTTGGGGGTCCCCCGGTGACGTTGGGGCCCTAAGCAGCCACGTAATTCGAGTTTGCCTTGGGTCGGCTCTGATAAACACACCCACACTACATCAGCGTAACTCTACAGTGGCCTCCCGGGTGACTACGGCCATGCCTAACCCCACTGGCACCATTGATTGAATTTTATTACTGCTGTGCTACTTACTCATATACTGTGAAAAAGGTTGGAGTTGGAGGATGTGACATCCTGGTGTTCATCAATATTTCGTTACATTTATAGAACAGCCCAAACTTTTAGCAAATGTTTGCAGCTAATTCTTTTGTGTATTTCTCAGTGAGAGAACATTTGACAGAGTAATCATGGGTATGGGGAGCTTAATACCTTGCTTCTTCAGCCTTTTGTAGAATCCTCCTTTTGGGCCCTTTTAATAGTTATATCCATTTGGAGTGTTTGGGAAAGAGTAGGATTTCTTCAGGAGCGCCATTAAATAGCTCCTGAAGTAGCATGTAAATCCTGAGCTTTGCTGATGTAGTCAGCCCTCATGCCAGTTGCATTAATATCAGTATCACTCATCATTACATAAAGATGGGTCATTTTAACCATTAACTAAGTCTAAACTGATGCAACAGAAAAAAGACCCATCTAAAATCAATCAGTAAAAACTACTCAGCCTCTCCCTGACATAAGAAAACCCATTTATATGAATGTTTTTGTTTATTTGTTTGTTTGTATGTTTCCTTGTTTACAGAGGGAATGGCATCCCCATGCATCCCTCCTCAAGTCTGCTCTATTTAGTCACAGTTTTCTGCTTGGATTTCAGTTGGGTGCCAGATTTATCTTTTGGGTCCTTCAGTCAAAAGTTGAAGAACCTCTGATTTAGCCAGCTGACCTGATGCCCACAAATGTGTTTCTCCATAACAACAGTTGGACAAGCTTTATAGATGTTGGCAAAAATCCCATTCAACCTGCTTCCAGAGTTTTCAGTTGAAAATGGCACACTAGCTTAATGATCCATTCTCTTAACCACTTATTCCTTGTAGAGGTTGAGAACCTACCCAGAAGCATTAGGCACAAGGCAGGTTGGAAAGGGTGCCAGTCCATTGCCAGTCCATTGCACAGTCTCACACATACTCATTTACTCTCACACTCATGCCTAGGTGACAATTTAGCCTAGCCAGTTCACCTACCGTGCGTTTCTGAGAGGTGGGAGGAATCTAGAGCACCCAAAAGACAATGTTGATACAGGGAGAACTCCTCACAGACAGACCTGTAGTGCTACCATGATAAATAATACAATAATAAAATATATAGCATGGACAGGTGGTCTCCGATTCTTAACTATTAACTGACACCACATTTGTTGTCATTTATAGATTAGTAGAGGTTTTATGAATATTTGAATTTGATGAAAATCCTGTCTTGTATTTAAGTGCTTGGGCCCCTAAAGACGATTCCTATAAGATTTGAAACAACTGAAATCAGCAACTCAGAAACACAAAAGGAGAGGCGAGAAAGAAATAAAGAAGGAGCGAGAGAAATAGGCAAGAAAGTAAGGTAGAAAGAAAGAAATCTAGATAGAAATGAACCACAAAAAAGCAAACAAGGAAGATAGTAAGAAAGTAAAAAAATATTAATATTAATGTTAACACATTTCTATGCTCTTTTGCGTTGCATTTTATTAAGCATGTCTTCAGAACAGGAGCTACGAAAGATCACATTTTTGTGGGTGGAGCATGAACAGATGCCCTTGGTTGAAAATAAAGATATTACACTTTACATTCAAACCACATTTGTGGTCATTTATAGATTAATAGAGATTTTATTCATATTTGAATTTGAGAAGTCTGGGGTAAAAGTGCTTGGACCCCTTAAGACACTTCATAGAGGGGCAGTGGTGTCTCAGCGGTTAGAGCGCCAGGCTATTGATAACAGGGTTGTGGGTTCGATTCCCGAGCTTGGCAAGCTGCCACTGTTGGGCCCTTGAGCAAGGCCCTTTACCCTTCTCTGCTCCCCGGGCGCTGGAGGTGTGTGTGTTCACTTTTACTACCACAGATGGGTTAAATGTGGAGGACACATTTCGCTGTACAGTGTACCTTTATCTTAATTCTCAAAGGAATCAAATCAGCTTGGAAAAACAAAGCAGAGATGAGAAGGAAAGCAAAAGAATCTACAAAAACAAGCAAGAAAGTAAAAAAGAAAGAACATAAAAAACGAACAAAGAGAGAAATGAAGTAAAAAAGAAAGACATTAAGACAGAAAGTAAAAAAAGAAAGAAAAACAAAGAAAAACAAAGTAACAGAAAGAAGGAGAAAGAGAAAAAAAGAAGAGTTGATTGAGATAGAGATTAGAGAGAATTAGATTTTATTCATATTTAAATTTGAGAAGTCTTGGGTAGAAGTGCTTGGACCCCTTAAGACACTTCATACAAGTTCTCAAAGAACTCAAATCAGCTCAGGAAAACAAAGCAGAGATGATAAAGAAAGCAGAAGTAGCACTTTTATTTTAATAAATAATATATTTTTAACTATTAATTGAATCCATGTGTTCATTCTTAGATGAATTCATATTTGGTAAAAGTGCTTGGACCCCTAAAGAGAGCAGCTCAGAAAAACAAAGCTGAGATGAGTTTGTTGCTGGGCATGAACTCTTCAGTGAATCAGTGTGTGTGTGTGTGTGTGTGAAACACAGCGCTGTGTGTGTGCGGGCCTGACTGCAGTCAATAAGTACACGATGTGGAGCGCGAGGAAAAGCAGCAGGAGTCAAACAGGCCAGGATATGTGTGTGTGAGAGAGAGAGAGGCAGGTGTATGTGTGAGGATGCCGCCGTGATGAATGAATTATTGATGTGCAACACCATCTATATTTCACATCCGCTGCAGATCTGTATATACTGCGGTGGAGCACACACAACACACACACACACACTGGTGTAATACGTGGTGCTGTGTACACCCAGAGGCATAGCCTCACGCAATACTTTAATATAGAATATTGTATTAATATGTATACATACACACACACACACACTTTTATACAAATGTAAATGTCAATTTAAATATTCCCTACTACTTTACTGTGATTAAACAGCACAGTGTAAAAGTCTCTAGGGCCCAACAGTGTCATCAAACCCACAACCCAGTCATCAATAACCCAGTGCTTTAACCACCACTTGAGCCACCACTGCCCTATACATGAAGTTTCCAGTCAAAACAGCCATTAAGTTCACATTCAAGCATCACGATAAATAGAACTAATTTAACAGAGAATTCCCCAGAATCATCAACAGCTGAATATTCAGTGTTCATTATGTCCATTTGAAAATTGAAAGGAAGGAAAGAAGCAAGAAAGGGAGGTAGAAAGAAGCAAACAAGAAATAAAGAAAGCAATGAAGAAGAAAGAAAGAAAGAAAGAAAGAAAGAAAGTAAAAAACTAAGACAGAAATAATGTAAAAAAAAGAAAGACAAATAAAAAAAGAAAAAAAAGAGAAAGAAAAAGAAATAATGTAAAACGTTAAAAAGAAAGAACAAGTAGAAAAAAGAAAGAAAAGTAAGAAATAAAGTAAAAAAGAAATAAAGAAAGAAATAAAGTAAAAAAAGGAAGAACCACAGACAAAGAAAGGAGAAAGAACGAAAGAAAAAAGTAAAAACAAGAAAAAAGAAAGAAGAAAGAGAGAAAGAAAAGGAAAGAAAAAAAAGTAAAAAAGAAAGTAAGAAAGTAAAAAACTAAGAAAAAAAATAAAAACAAAGAAACTAGAGAGAAAAAAAAGTAAAAGAAAGAAAGAAAGAAAAAAGGCAAACAAGCAATAAATGAAGCCAAAAAAGAAAGAAGAAAAAGAAAAACAACGAAAAAGTTCAAAAGAAAGAAAGTAAGAATAAAGAAAACAGAAAGTCAAAAAGAAAGAAAAAAAAGAAAGTAAGTAAAAAAAGAAAGAAAAAGAAAGACAAAAATAAAGAAAGTAAGAAAGCTGGAGGGAAGTAAAGCATGAAAGACAGATTTGAGCAAAGCCAGTAAACAGAGGGAAACAGAGCCACTGTTCGAGCTTCGTTGTTTTTTTCAGAGAGGCCTTCTGGACGTCCGTCCTGCGTGTCCGTCTGGGTAATATAGGGTCTAATGAGGGAGAGAGTTGGAACACAACCATAATATCCTACATTACCAAAATGGATGTTGCCAATGCAGGCCTCTAAACGCACACCTCATACACACACACACACACACACACACACACACACACACTACTCCGTCTACAGACAGTGTTAATGAGTCGTAGCCGGACACAGAGATTATGTGGCTGGAGCCGGGAGACAAGGCTCAGGGCCTTCAGCCATGCAGCTCCATCCATACCAGCATCGTATTCCATCACACACACACACACACACACACACACATACACACACACACACACCAACCGCTTTTATATATTACTCTGCTTCTCTTTTTCAACCATGTGTTTCAACCATGCAACTTCTGATAGACCACCGAAACTGCCCTTTCGTCTAAGAGAGAGTGGTGAAGGACAAGCTCCACCCTCACCCTCACATAGGCTTTGTCCTTCTACTGTGAGAAGACGACTCAACACTGTAGGTCTGAAAGGATCGTCACCCTGGACGTAGCAGTTAGTGGTCAGGAAAGGATGCACACGGTCAGCATCTATACTCACATGGTCTGTGGCCTTCAAGCAATGACTGGGTGATTTTAACTGCGGGCCAAAGTGTGTCCAAGAAAACCTTCCCCATACCATTACACCACCACCTCCACCAGCCTGGACCGTTGACACAAAGCAGGTTGGGTCCATGGATTCATGGCATTGGTACCAAATTCTGACCCTACCATCAGGATTCATCAGACCAGGCTATGTTTTTGTCCAGTTTTTGTTGAGCCTGTGCCAACTGCGGCCTCAGCTTTCTGGTCTTATCTGAAAGAAGTGGAACCTGACGTGGTCTTCTGCTTTTGTAGCCCATCCTCACTTCAAGGTTGGACGTGTTGGTGTGCATCCTGAGCTGCTTTTCTGCTCACCACCAGAGTGGCTATCTGAGTTAGCATAGCCTTTCTGATGATTAATATCTATATGCAAAATGAATATACACTACACACACACAGACTGTAGGCCATCGGCTGCCTGGCCTGCATGATATCAGTATGTATGAAGAACACCTAGACCAGAATGAGGGTAAACACACACACACATACATGCACACACACACACACACACACATACACACACACACTGCTTTGCAGTCAGTTTGAGGGCTCTTGTTTCCTCCATTAATCTCCGAGATGCTTCAGTGCATCCCTCATGGCTCTCTCCGTCCCAACAGAGCTCTTAGCTATGTGTGGGTGTGTGTAGGTGCATGTGTGTGTGTGTGTGTGTGTGTGTGTTTGACACACAAGGAAAGTCAGACAAAAGTTTCTTCTCTCCTTTTCCCCTCATTTTCTTTTCACTCCTTTCTTCAAGGTCATTAGCGGCGCCTTTGCCAGCAATTGAACTTGAACCCCCGAGGGGGGCGAATTTGTCGCCATGGCCGCAAACACCCAAACAATAACGTTCAGTCACAGTGCGCACCAACACAGCAACACACCACTTAACATGTACTGGAGTGTGTCAGAGCCGACGGGGTTGGAGCAGCTGTAAGCGTTAGAGGGCGAGGGTGTGGGAGAGGGGGTCGGGTCTTGAGAGAGGAACGAAAATCAGCAACAGTAAAGTTTATAGGGCCGAGTTTACAGAGCAAGCCACCCAGAAAGCCTCCCATTCCAGCATTAAAGCACATGAGGTTTTTAGAACTTATGGATTCATTTCTGTGGCCGTTTGACCAAAAGTTTGTAGACACCTGCTCGTCCAGAGTTGCCTTTGAAATCAAGGGTGACAACAGAGAGTCTGTTAACAGTCTCTACTGTCCTGCAAAGGCCTTAGACTTGCCCTACAGCACTGGACTGTGGAGCAGTGGAACTGACCTCTCTACAGTCCTGGAGCCAATATGCAAATCCTGGTTTGTGTTTTGTGCTTTTGGATGGAGCTGAAGATCTGTGTGACCCGGGAAGTTATTGACTTGTTCCTTTTCGTCCAGTTTTGTTTGGAGTCTCGTGGTTTTGGACAGAGTTGAAGATGAGGAGTTTCATCTTGTTCAAAGAAACTCAACTCGCTGCTGTTAACATTTGAAAAGGGGCATGGTCCCAGTCCCTACAACACCGATGACACCAATGTGGTTATATATCACGTGACTGACGGCCACTTTAGCTCTTTAGAGCTCATAGCAAATGTAAATGTAATGTGAGGATAGCAGTTCACCACTGTGTCAGTAGTTACCTACAAAAAAGGTACGTTCATCCACTGTATAGAATAAAGTTACTGAAGTATGACATTCAGCTATCAAGACAAAACTACAAGACCTGAGAGATCCAGACGATTTCGTCTTCCTTGACTGCAACAAAGCCCTTCGTTCTTAATGACAGTCTAAATCCAGTATCTTTTAGCAATATTAGCCTAGCATCTCCCCTTCGAAACTAAAGAGGAAGCCCACATCAGATATCGAACATGTGGAAAAAATAATAAATCATGTGCATTAAATTCATCACCAAATTATTCCGTTGAGGAAGAACATTACACCATATGGACAAAAGTATTGGGACACCTGCTCATTCACCTGCTGTTTATCCTGCTTTTGTTGGAGTAAGTGGAGGAAGACTTTCTATTTTCGATTTTGGAGCATTGCTGTGAGGATTTGATTGCATTCAGCACCCAGAGCATCAAAGAGGTCAGGATGTTGGATGATCACCACCCTACCTCAACATCCCCAACTCTCCAACATCCCAAGAGTATTGGATGGAGCACCATCTATCGTTCCATGGAACACAGGTCCATTGCTTTGTACCCTGCCTTAGGTGGTGCCAACAGGTTCATGTTCATCTGCTTCCTATTCAGAGTCCTATTCAGTTGGCAGCACATTTTTCTACAGGGACTAGACAAGCTGTGTGTGTGTGTGCATTTGCACATCTGTGTCAGCAGTTGGTGCATGTTAAGTAGCTGAATGCATTTATTAGAAGGGGCGTCCACAAACTTTTATACATGCAGTTGTAAAAAAAGCTCTGATTTCTGATTCACAGATTGATTTCGAAGCCATTTAAATACTGTCTCGTCGGAAACATGGCGGGTGTTTGTAAAAAAGCGCGCGAGAGGAGCTGATTTTATATATATTTATTTGCCAAGCACAAACTCACTCTATCCAAATAGAGCCATTTGCCTGGAAAGTAATTCTATCTGCTTTCCTGTCTATTACTAATATCCTATCATATCTGCAAAAATCCCCGATTATTGAGAAATGGCCTAATTTGCATTGCAAATGCGACCCTTCCTCAGATCATTGACTTTTTATTCGTTAGTTCCATTTGCATGCGAGACATTTGAATGCTAGGAGAATGCTTTGTACTCGTTTCACTTCATTTCCAGCTCAGGAGCGGCATATGAATTAGTCGGGAGCGTTATTTACAGCACTAACAAATATATTTTGCTCCGTTTTTGAATATTTGTTATGCTCTGTCTTTTTTTTCCCCTTTTGTCTTTAGGGGAAGTGAATCATAAACTCATTCTCGTCTGTTTGATCAGAAACGAGCGCTCCAGGCTCCAACAACCTGCTCCGTAATTTGGCGGCATGGCGAATGCACAGTGTGGCGCGGCTCGTCGCTTTTTGATTCGCTAATGCGCTTTGTGGAAGATGAGCTGCCTTTATCCGAGTTTCGTTTGTGCGGCTATGCCAGATCCGCTGCGTTGACACATGTAGTTTTACATATCGCCCCTCATCAAAAGCTGAAGAGGATCCGAGCGGAATCAAAAAAGCGGTTGGCCATATGTTTCCCCCGCGGCGCCTCGGCCCCAACGCAAACAAACAGAATTGCATAGCGGGCTGAACCGCTTAGCAGCCTTTTTCAGATGGACTCGTTCTGATTTGGCGCAAATTGACCCACATATTATTATAATCAATGCTGTTTATGATGTTAAGCAGCTCGCAGGGCGTCCAGCTTGGAGGGTTAAATGTGGACGGCCTGGTCGCTGAACTCATTAAAGCTCTTGGTGGCCGGCCTCATCCCAAGCCAGACAGCGCTGGTGGTCATTACTGACAAATTACCTGAGCTCTGACCAACTGAGCCTGAGCCAGCGAGTCATCATTACTGTCGTATTTTTCCCAAGTATTAACAACACACACGAAAAAAAGCCTAAAGCCGATTGTAATGATTGGACGCGTGTCTTTGGGTGCTGAGCCACTGTATTTGGGTCATTCTGAGCAGCTGTAATGCCCAGCAGAGGTCATTCTGGTTTTGCCGGCTTGCACAATGCAGGTATGTCTGCATTTGGAGAGGAAATAAGCAACACGGTCAAGACCCAGAACTAAGCTGAAGACGTTTTCCATTCAAACCTGTTACACTAGAGCGCGATTGAATGTGTACAAGCGTTTCTACATGAGTAAAATACATCACATCAGCACTCTGATTGCCAAAAGGAAGTTAAAAAGAGACGGATCTGCGCTTATGTACAATTTTGGACGTGTGATATGACCAGAATATTCACATTTTAATAAAATGCTAGCATTTTGTCATTGCTAGCTCAGCATAAATTGCCTAAATTGAAATACTTGGATAAAAACAAAAAACAATCTAGGACTGGCAGTAAATGCAGGAACTCTAGAAACTACAATAATAAAACTTACTGCTTGAATTACATGAGCACAAAATATTTAGCTACTTCAGCTACTACACTTCAAATTCTATGATATTCATTTTTGCCCAATTTACCCTCACAATTTTAGGTGACACATGCCTTCTCTGCCTTATGTGCAACCAGCCACCGCCCCTCTTTTTCAAACTGCCGTCTATACAGTGCCTATGCCAACATGCTCAGAGGAAAGCACTGGGTACCCCACAAGAGAGAGAGAGCACTCTTACCGTGGGCCACATGCTGCCATAATAGATGCAGTTGTAGTGTTGTAGTTACTATTTTTGCCCAGTAGGGGCAGTTATGAATTTTGTAACTTTAAAATTCTGCATGAAGCGCCATCATTTATGTACATAATCTGTTATTACTCATATCCTGCTCATGACAGGACATGACATCTGCTATAATAACATGGCTGAGTCAGTGTAACGTAGCAGGCCAGTTGTGCTCTCTCCGGCTCCGGCTGCTGATGGCCACTTGAAATCTTATTCCCTGCTACATTACATTGACACAGCCATGTTATTATGGCAGATGTCATGTCCTTTCATGAGCAGGATATGTACAGATTACATACATGAACAGATTATGTACATAAATGATGGCGCTTAAAACTATCAGGTTTTTCTTTATGCAGAATTTTAAAGTTACAAAATTAATGACTGCCCCTACTGGGCAAAAATAGTAACTACAACTCTACAACAGCATCTATTATGGCAGCATGTGGCCCAGGTATTCACAGGTAGTTGAAGGGAAAGCGGTATTGTAAAACCGGGTATTGAGCATGCCAGAGTCACAATCCTAATGATGTCGAGAAGGCATTTTACATTCAGTAAGAGACGGTTCCTTTTCCAGTTGTTTTCTGCGGACAGATGCAGCCTTTTGCTCAGTTTTTGTGCATCCGAGAGTTCAACTAGCTTCCGTTTGAGAGTCACTGAGAGTGTGAGTGACAGTTTGTAAACAGGGAGGAGAGACGAGTGCCTGCAGGCTCTTTGAATCCCTCAGATGCTGAAAGCAAGTACAGTGGCAACACTCCCTTCTTACTTGTTAAGTACCTCTTGTGAAGCACGAGGGGCGCAGATGTGGTCTGAAGTTTAGTGAAGCGGCCTTGCGTTCGAGCCCCTGAATGGACAGGACACTACCGAAGTGGCCTTGAGTGAAGTACTTAAGCTAGGACTGCCTACTGCTCCAGGCACATGTGCTCACAGTTCCCTAGAGTGTGTGTGTGTGCTCACTAGTGTGTGTATTTGTGTGTTCACTGGGTTAAAAAGCGGAGGACAGATTTCGTATGTGCGCAGTACAGTTGGCGATTGTGTGGTTCTTCCTTCCTGTTGTCAGTAGTTACGCACTTATACTGTACAACAAAATTCTGCTCTATCAAAACCCGTAGAAAGCTTGGATCAGAGCACAGGGTCTGCGCCCCTGGAGTTGAGAGTGTTAAGAGCCTTGCTCAGGGGCCCAACAGCGGTAGCTTAGTGCACATGGATATTGAAGCAACAACCCGATGAATCCCAATCCCACAATGCACTACATACTGAACCCTTACCCTTACTGCCCTTAGCAGGGTGAACCCTCTAGTAGTCTGGAACCTGATCAGAACCCAGTGTGGTATCAGATTTTGAGACAGATTTGGGTCCTTTCTTGCTAGTTCGGGTTTGGTTGGGGTTTTAAATTGACCAGTACCTGTTAGACCTGTCAACCTGCAGGCATGGGACAAGATCAGGCTTCACCTTATTGCTTGTGCAGACCTGTAGAACCTAAAAAGCTGGGGTCAGCCATACTGCAGTACCCTTAGAGGCTTGCTCAAGGACCCAACAGTGGCAGCTTAGTGGATATGGGTATTGAACCAACAACCTTGTGAACTAAAAAACCCACAGTTCAGGCTTCACCCCAATGGCTGTACAGATATGCAGATATCTGGAACGCCAGAGTCTAAAGTACTACAGAAAACAACTGTTTTAGATTTTATATTATATTACAGTATATATTCATCAAATTCAAAATTAGGCATTAGCTTACATCATCTATTAGCCATGTTAGCCTCATGGCTTCAGTGCAAAACTACATAAAGTATGAACGAAAATCTCATGATTCGATTTTTCTATTTTGGCCAAGCTATCGCTTTGCTCAAGGGCACGATGGCAGTAGCTATCGGCTATTATTGAACACAGCTCATCTTCAGCCACAGTCAAGTTGTCTGACCGCTGAGCTGCTAGCGGTCAATCGCGGCCGCTGCTGTAGCACCTCGGCAGCAGGCTGATTCCGAGGCGGTAATCTGCTTGTGTTGGCGGTGGGACATACAGGATCAGGCGTGTAATCCCTTATAGCAGCACAGCCCTCCTCAGGCAGGCCTAAACCACACAGCAATCCCCCAGCAGCCTAGGTAAAAGAGCTTAGCGTCTGGATGGACTCTGGGGGCTAATGGGGGAACAACTTGCACCAAGAAAATGATACCGGGCTAAACGTGGTACCAGCTGAGAAAATCAAAGCCACTGCTTTCAGCAGTGTTATTGAGCTTCTTGGGGGTGGCCCCTTTAACCCTTAGAAGTTACAGGTGATCAGAAAAATATGCGATAACATTAAGGCAGCCTGCCTAACATTATGTTGGCCACCTCTAACTCATTGAGGTATGGACTCCACAGGACCTCTGAAAGTGTCCTGTAGCGGCTGGCACCAAGACGTTAGCAGTCCTGAAAGGAGTGAGGTGGGGCCTCAGTGGATCGCATGACTATGCATTTCCAGTAGGTACTAAACACAGCAGACCAGGAACCCCCCACAAGATCTGCCTGATGTTTTGGAGATGTCCTGACCAAATTGTCTGTCTAGCCATCACAGTCTGGCTGTTGTCAAAGTGACTCAGATTCGTATGCTTGCCCATTTTTCCTGCATTCAACACCTTCATCACCTTCAAGAGCTGACTGTTTACTTTTGCTGCCTAATATGTAGATCAGAGGTCTTGTAAGGTGCCACTGGAAACCAGATAATCGATTCACCTGTCAGTGGTTTTAACATTCTGGCTAATCAACAAATTGGGTGGGAAAGGAAAGGCAGCTGACATGTTGCAGTAGTGGCCATGCTATCGCAGTATCATGCTGGAATTCAGTAAGCTCCTTAAAACCACCCATTCTTTCACTAATGCACGGCTAGGTGCTCGTTTTTATATACCTGTGACAATTGGACTAAATGACACACCTGAATTCAGTCATCAAGAGGTTCGTCCCAATACTTTTGCCCATATACCCATATACTGATACATAATTCCCCTCTCCTCATCAGCGCAGGCCATTTTCCCATCTCCCCCTGCACTGATGAGGCCAGGTTTGCACGTTGTTGCTTGATCTGTTTGTGGAAAGAGAGATGAAGAGACGCACAGACAGACAGACAGACAGACGGTCGACGCATTCTCGTCCTCCTTGCCTGAGGTGTCTCCCCATTACTGCTTAACAAACTCATATTCCCTTTCATAACCCATTGATCAAAACGCAGCATAGCCAGGGGGCTTCACACGCAGCTCCTTCACGTCCAGCATCAGAGCGGCCTCTTTTCTTCTCATAGACGCCTGATGGTGTGCTCTCAAATGCTCGATGGCTTGCATTTAGGATCAAGATTGATAATCCAGCTAGCCATAAACTTTAGCCTAGACTGAGCTCCTACAGCCTCCTTTGAAGTGGGGAAAAATGTGTAATGTCTCTTGAAAGTTGCCTTAAAGATGCCAGTGAGAGCTGTCAGTTCTCTAGCGCTCATCTTTCTTTTAAAGAGAGGTCTCGCACCCTTAGATTCGGGCAGTTTTCAGAGTCGGGGAAATCCAGATTTCCTCTCAATCTTAGAACCATTTCCTGTGCAAGCATGAGCGTAATTGGAACTAGTGGCCTCCCTTGCTACTGTGTAATCTACATATCACCACTATTTTGTTGCATCTACTGACCACTAGGGGGCTTTTGAAAGACGTTAATAAAATCATCAGGCTTGTGTTTAAACATTGTCCAATCAGAAGCTTTCCCTCAGTGTTATCTAGGCAGATACAGCCAAGGGAGTGCTTCCATTGGTTAGTACTTCAGGAGCTTGACTGAAGGCCTCGCACATTAGCTTAATTTGTAGTATAAAGAACTACACTCTTACAAATGGTTCTTTGAATGCTGCAATAGAAGAACCACTTAGTTCCATAAAGAACCATGTGTTTACTGAACCCTTACTAAAACAACTAGTGGAACCCTTTGTAGCACCTTCGTTTGTATAAGTAACACTTCATAATACAAAAAAAAGTATTGGGACAAAAGTATTGGGACAACTGCTCATTTATTTTTTCTTCCAAAATCAAAGGTATTAAAAAGAGTTGATCCTGCTTTTGTTGGAGTAGCCGTCTCTACTGTCCAGGGAAAAAGGGGTTCTACTCGATTTTGGAGCCTTGCTGTGAGGTTTTGATTGCATTCAGCAACAAGAGTGTTAGTGAGCATGTTGGCTAACCAACGCCCCACCTCATCCCCAGCTCCCCTATCTCCCAACTCATCCCAAGGGCACTGGATGGAGCACCATCATTCCAGAGAACACGGAGCACAGGGTTCTACTGCTCTACAGCTCAATGATGGGGTCTTTATACCCCGCTAGCCCACGCTTAGCATTGGGCATGGTGCCAACATGTTCATGTTTATCTGCTCCAGAGAATTCTATTCTATTGGCAGTACTTCTCCACAAGGACAAAAAAAAATAGAACAGCAAAGAACAGTTTCAGTAACTCTAGTTATAGCATGCCCTGATACTGTCTTATGTACATGTGTCAAGGTGTCAGAGAGCATGAACAGCCAATGAGCTGATCATCCCATCAGCCAGTCAGCACACCTTTCTGCCCTAAACTGAGGAAAAAATGACAATTGCTGGAAGGTGTACAGTTGCTTTCCTGCACAATCAGGCCCTGCTGCATGTCTGAGTCATTTCTCGGTAGAATGGGAGAAACGCAAAGTGGCCAGGCTCATCAAAAGGGGCTCTGGATAAATGACCACCATAATTAGGAAATGACCGAGTGCATGGGACCAATTTTATGAGTGAGAAACACATTGCTTCAGCCCTTCAGGATGATTAGATGGGGTTTTGGAGGAGCCTGTATTATTTAAACCTCAGGCATTTAGTTTGGTTTGCTCTTGATTGGTAAAGTAGGTGTTATCACCATGGCCAGATCCATAGAACTCTCTGAGGTCTTCAGAAAGAAGGCTGTAGATGCAGATTAGTCTGGGAAAAGATCTCGGAACAATCGCCCGTTTCACTGTCTGCTATATCATTTACCAGTGTTACAACTGCCAACATGGCCAGATCAGGTCTTTCCAGCAAGTTCAGTTCAACATCAGACCACAAGATGTGTAAAAATGTCTTCACAGGATCTACAGATAGCTCTTACCACAGCTGATCTACCATCTACTATCAGAAAGAGACTGCATACATGGATGTACTAATATATGTGCCTGCATACTATTCAGTCTGAGGGAAGGTAAAGACTATTTTTTGCCCGTTAGTATTCCCTCCTCATATTAGCATCCCCCCTCATACATTTTTGCCAGTGGGTTTTTAAATCTTTAATTGGACCGGATTCCTGCTCTCAGCTCCGCGGTGTGTGTGTCTTATTGGAGGCGGGAGGTGCCGAGCAGGTTTCAGTAATAGAGGTTAAACATTATTAATAGGCAATGAATCAATCTGCTGAGAGCTGGTACTTCTGTGTCCAACAACAGGCTACATTGTTCAGCCACCGGCCCCTCATTTGAATATGCAGATTCAGGTCTGTGTGGTAGAGGCAAATTAGGGCTGGTGCTGACTGCAATGACAATTATTTCTTCAAAAAAAAAACTTTTTTTTGTCTTGGAAAATGTGACAGTTTAGGAAAAGGCAATGCTTGTAATGTGAAAATATGACAAATTATGACTTTATCTTGTCATTTTTATGCTTTATTTTTGTCCTGATATCCACTGGTTGGTTTTGCGTGGTTTGTAACGAAGCAGAAAATCCTAATTGCAAAATAAATCCTAAAAGTTTAATGAAACGGGAGACCCTTTGGCGGCAGTGGGGCAGTGGTGGCTCAGCAGTTAGAGCGCCAGGATATCGATAACAGGGTTGTGGGTTTGATTCCTGGGCTTGGCAAGCTGCAGCTGTTGGGCCCTTGAGCAAGGCTCTTTACCCTCTCTGCTCCCCGGGCGCTGGAGTTGGCTGCCCACTGCTCTGGGTGTGTGTGTACTCACTGCCCTTAGCTCACTAGTGTGTGTGTGTGAGTGTGTGTTCACTACCACAGATGGGTTAAATGCAGAGGACACATTTCGCTGTACAGTGACAAATATGTGCACCTTTACATTTCCAACCTCTCTTTATGTGTTACTGTGCCTTTAAGACTGATATATGTAAATGACTTTGGGTGTTATTGGCTGCTTTGCTTTATAAATGCTCTTCCCTGGGCTTGGACCAATAAGCATGCCTGAAACACTCCTCATAATGTCACCACGAGGTAAACAGCTGCAAGCAGAATATAAACTAAATTGACAAAAGTATTGGGACACCTTCTCGTTCATTGTTTTTTCCAAAATGAAGGGTATTCGGGGTATTCTTGCTTTCGTTGGGAGTGACTGTCTCTACCATCTGGGGAAGCTTTATACTAGATTTTGAAGCACTGCTGTGAGGATTTGATTGCATTTAGCAACTAAAGTGTTAGTGAGGTCAGGATGTTGGATGATCACCACCTCACCTTATTCCCAACTCTTCCCAAAAGCACTGGATGGAGCACCATCATTTCACAGAACGCTGTGCTCCATTGCTCCACAGCTCAATGCTGCGGGCCTTTATACCCCTCTAGCCCATTAGAACATTTGGATATGTCAGTGTGAGCTGTTTTTGCATCAGACTGGATGAAAAACACGGATGCAATTCGGTTTCCATGATTTGGTCACTCTAAAATCATTACACCAGTTTAAAGCCATAACATCAGTACTGTGCATTTTCCATAACACTGTAACTGTTAACCTTAGTCCAGCTTGAACAGACTGTTCACCTTCCTTCCTGCAGGTTGTGGTGATAACAGCAAACGGCAATAGCAGTTCTGCAGAATGTGCCCACTAGCAGCATTAGCCTCATGCTAACTCTTTTCTGTTGCTAACAGCGATGCTTGGTTGCTGTTTGGCTTAGGCCTGTCTTGACTATTGTTTTCACCCCTCAGGCGATGGTGGAGACGGTGAATAACTTGCTGCAGCCTCAGGCGCAGTCGGCCTGGAGAGAACTGTCGGCCGGTGAGCAGCTGCGCGCTGCCACCATGCTGCTGGACACTGTGGAGCAGGGCGCCTTCGTGCTAGCCGATAACCTGCTGAAGACGGACGTGGTCCAGGAAAACACCAACAACATCCGTAAGTGCATTGGCTTCTGCATACTCTACACTCTAACTTTAGTGCATTTGTGCTTAACTCCAGCTTTGTACCCATGACGTCCACCCATGAGGTCCACCACCCGTTATTTGTCTGCTCCACTCTTTAAAAACAACGGTTCTTTAAGGGTTCCCTTGTGCGTTTAAGCTCAGTTGAACTCCTGCCTTGTACCATGAGGTCTAGCTATCTTATAGGTCTAGTGAACTGCCTTGTATGTTATAGGTCTGCTTTACCTATATATAAATATAACGGGTTCTACAAGGGTTCTTTAGTGCATTTGTGCAACTCCTGCTTAGTATCCATGCCGTTTATTTACCTTATAGGTCAATTCATTAAGGGTTCTTTAGCAAAGGCAATCCTTCTATGTAGCACCATGACAGGTCAAAGAACCATTTGGATGCTCAGATGGTTCTTTGCTGCGTTCTGCAGGTTTTAGATGTTTCCACCACAGCACCCACAATGGTTCCACTATCAATATGAGCTGAAAAAACTTTTTCAGAATATAGATCTATACTATAGAGTGTAGGTGTGTAATTGCAGACTATAGACTGTTGTTGTCCACCCTTTCCTGCATTCATCTCTGGTCAGTTTCTGGCCACAGGTGGACCATTCTCAGCACAGCAGTAACACTAACAAGGTTTTGGCATCAGGCACTGACAACCTGTCCTTGTAGCTCCACCTCGCTGGTGTACAGTTGGGCTATAGTAAGTAGTCCATCTTTTGATGACCAGATATGCTTATTTGTTGTCTGTCTGACCACAGAGCCACTCTTGTAGATGTTTTTGGGCGGAGGACCCATTCTCAACCTAGCAGTGGCCCCCAAGCAACACACCAGCACCACGCACTCTACTATACACTACGTCAGTGTATATATACAGAATTTGGTCAGCTGTGGTCCTACGGTGGTCACTTTCCAATTATGGATCTAACCACTATACTTTAACTGAAGGAGTTAAAGTCATCAAATTATTGTTGAAGTGACTCAAATTGCACAAGTAGATGAGTGGCCTAAAGCTTTGTTCAGGAAGTAGCTGCTGAAGTAGTATGGGTGTCATCAGTGTGCAAAATAACAACCACCCAAACAAGTAAGCTCCTGTTTTCAGCACTTGTCCATGCCTGCGCTTATGGGCTCAGTGTGATTTTTCTGCCAGCCCTACTCGGGCTCTTTATCCGGCATTGGTTTATCTGACCCGGGGTGTTTTCGGGCCGTGGGCTGCATCAATCCCTACTGCTTTACTGTGGATTTGGAATGAGCTGCTTTATCAGCTCGCTCTGCCTCATCCCCTGGCTTAGACTGCTCTGATAGGCACAGATAACACGTCTGGAGTGGCTATTCCTCTGTCTAATTCACTCCATTACCACAGCTCACGGGGATTGGGCCACTGCATTTGTAGGACCATTCAGACGTTTTGGCTCACTTATCAACCTTTTTATACACCAAATTCTGGTATGATTTGTGTACAGTTGCAGGAAAAAGTGGGTGAATCCTTTGGAGTTACCTGAATTTCTGCATGTGTTCCATCACAAGTTTGCCTAAGACTACCTGGATGCTCACAGCACTTCAGGGCAAACGTTCTATGTACAGAGAGGACAAAAGACCTTTCACAATGCTGTGTTAGGAATGCAGAAATCACTGCACTACACCAAAGACTCTGTGAACTGTGAAGCATGGTGGAGGGGGCATCTTGGTTTGGGGCTGCTTTGCTGCCTCTGGGTCTGCACTCTATCATTGAGGGAAGCAAAGGAGAATGTAATGGAAGCAGTCCATAATCTCAAGCTGAAGAGATGTTGGGTAGTGCAACAAGACAATGACCCAAGGCACACAAGTAAATCAAAGACAGAAAAAGAAGATTAGCCTAGTCACTAGTCACCTTAACCCTGTCGAGATGATGCCAATCCTGTAGCTGGTCGAAAATTCATCCATAACATTATGTACATCTTATTTGCAGCTACAGGAAACATTTGGTGCGGATGATTGCAGCAAAAAAAAAAAAATATCCAGGTTATTGAACTGAATGATTCACTTACTTTTTCTAGCCTGCACTCTGAATGATTACTCAGTGGGCTCAATGAAAGTACAGTACAGCTGTGCAAGTATCTGACAAGACAATGAAAGGATATTTTTTTAGCAAGTGTTGCTTGGTATAGTCTAGTCATCATATCTCAAAGTGACCTGTGTCCGCACATGGCCGCTGGGAATTATGGTCTAGCAGGCAGATAATCGGCAGGTTTTTAGGCTGTGTGAGGAGGTCGGCATTTGCATATGGCAAGCAGTAATTCAGCACCTTTATTTTAAGGCCTTTTTCCCTTTTTTTCCTGGAGGGAAGCCATTTTTCTTGTCGTTTTTCCTGCTCTGTGCCCACATATGTGTGCATATGTCAAATTGTGAGAAGTCAGCAACGGGGGGGATCAAGATGCCTTTGGTTTATGCACATGCACGCAAGAGCGCCTGTGTTGATGTGAGGTTGGAGATTATATGTTGTGTGGCAATGCGTAGAGGGGTTGTTTGTGTGTTTGTGTGTGTGTGTGTGTGTGTGTGTGTGTGTTTGTATATGCATGCATGTTGTTTGAAAAGGGATTCGCTGATATGGTGCATCTCCTTCCTCCGAAACACAAGGATTAAAGGAGAACTGGCTGCCATGGCAACTCTGAAATGTAGGTCTCGCGCTCCATGCTGGAGAAGCTAGCATTTTGGGAATTAATAAAATGGAATTTATTGTGTCTGGCATCCAATTTATCCTGATATTAAGGGATCCACGGGCGGCTGGAGAGAGGAAAAAGGAGTCCCTCCCGACAAGCTCCTTTATGGTGCTGGTTTTATACCCTTCATGCTGCCCTGAGATTAATCAGGCAGGTTTGACACGTTTAGCACACCTCCAGCTCCTGTTTGATACGCTTAGTTTGCCGTGTGATAGGGTTTGTTTGGCCTACGTGTCCCCTGTGTCCCCCAGCTAGACTTACTGGAGCCACATTGAAGCCTGCAGTCTATAGTAAAGTAAGACCCCACTGCTATTCTGATCAGGAATGGGATGTATAGTTATAATCAGGAATGGGGTCTACAGTAAGACCCCAGTGCAGTTCTAAGCAGGAATTGAGTCTATGGTAAAGTACAACCCCAGGGCTGCTCTAATCAGGAATGGAGTCTATAGTAAAGTACGACACCAGTGCAGTTCTAAGCAGGAATGGAGCCTATGGTAAAGTACAACCCCAGGGCTGCTCTAATCAGGAATGGAGTCTATAGTAAAGTACAACCCCAGTGTTGTTTTAATAAGGAATGGAGTCTATAGTAAAGTACGACCCCAGGGCTGCTCTAATCAGGAATGGAGTCTATAGTAAAGTACGACCCCAGGGCTGCTCTAATCTGGAATGGAGGCTATAGTAAAGTATGACCCCAGGGCTGTTCAAAAAGGAATGGAGTATATAGTAAAGTATGACCCCAGGGCTGTTTAAAAAGGAATAGAGTCTATAGTAAGGTGCGACCCCAGTGTTGTTTTAATAAGGAATGGAGTCTATAGTAAAGTACGACCCCAGGGCTGCTCTAATCAGGAATGGAGTCTATAATAAAGTACAACCCCAGGGCTGTTCTAATCAGGAATGGAGTCTATAGTAAAAAACGACCCCAGTGCTGCTCTAATCAGGAATGGAGTCTATGGTAAAGTACGACCCCAGGGCTGTTCTAATCAGGAATGGAGGCTATAGTAAAGTATGACCCCAGGGCTGTTCAAAAAGGAATAGAGTCTATAGTAAGGTACGACCCCAGTGTTGTTTTAATAAGGAATGGAGTCTACAGTAAAGTACGACCCCAGGGCTGTTCTAATCAGAAATGGAGTCTATAGTAAAGTACGACCCCAGTGCAGTTCTAAGCAGGAATGGAGCCTATGGTAAAGTACAACCCCAGGGCTTCTCTAATCAGGAATGGAGTCTATAGTAAAGTACAACCCCAGTGTTGTTTTAATAAGGAATGGAGCCTATGGTAAAGTACAACCCCAGGGCTTCTCTAATCAGGAATGGAGTCTATAGTAAAGTACAACCCCAGTGTTGTTTAATAAGGAATGGAGTCTATAGTAAAGTACGACCCTAGGGCTGCTCTAATCAGGAATGGAGTCTATAGTAAAGTACGACCCCAGGGCTGCTCTAATCAGGAATGGAGTCTATAGTAAAGTATGACCCCAGGGCTGCTCTAATCAGGAATGGAGGCTATAGTAAAGTATGACCCCAGGGCTGTTCAAAAAGGAATAGAGTCTATAGTAAGGTACGACCCCAGTGTTGTTTTAATAAGGAATGGAGTCTATAGTAAAGTACGAGGCCAGGGCTGCTCTAATCAGGAATGGAGTCTATAATAAAGTACAACCCCAGGGCTGTTCTAATCAGGAATGGAGTCTATAGTAAAATAAGACCCCAGTGCTGCTCTAATCAGGAATGGAGTCTATAGTAAAGTACGCCCCCAGGGCTGTTCTAATCAGGAATGGAGGCTATAGTAAAGTATGACCCCAGGGCTGTTCAAAAAGGAATAGAGTCTATAGTAAAGTATGACCCCAGGGCTGCTCTAATCAGGAATGGAGTCTATAGTAAAGTATGACCCCAGTGCTGCTCTAATCAGGAATGGAGTATATAGTAAAGTATGACCCCAGGGCTGTTCAAAAAGGAATAGAGTCTATAGTAAGGTACGACCCCAGTGTTGTTTTAATAAGGAATGGAGTCTACAGTAAAGTACGACCCCAGGGCTGTTCTAATCAGAAATGGAGTCTATAATAAAGTACAACCCCAGGGCTGTTCTAATCAGGAATGGAGTCTATAGTAAAGTAAGACTTCATTTCTGCTCTAATCAGGAATGGAGTCTATAGTAAAGTACGCCCCCAGGGCTGTTCTAATCAGGAATGGAGGCTATAGTAAAGTATGACCCCAGGGCTGTTCAAAAAGGAATAGAGTCTATAGTAAAGTATGACCCCAGGGCTGCTCTAATCAGGAATGGAGTCTATAGTAAAGTATGACCCCAGTGCTGCTCTAATCAGGAATGGAGTCTATAGTAAAGTATGACCCCAGTGCTGCTCTAATCAGGAATGGAGTATATAGTAAAGTATGACCCCAGGGCTGTTCAAAAAGGAATAGAGTCTATAGTAAGGTACGACCCCAGTGTTGTTTTAATAAGGAATAGAGTCTACAGTAAAGTACGACCCCAGGGCTGTTCTAATCAGAAATGGAGTCTATAATAAAGTACAACCCCAGGGCTGCTCTAATCAGGAATGGAGTCTATAGTAAAGTAAGACTTCATTTCTGATTAGAACAGTACTGGGTTTTCCACAGTGTAGCAGAATTCACCAAACACTTCCAGGCAACCTGTATTGCAGCTGCAAAATCCTCCCCAAACATAGTAAACTAAAACTAAGCTCTTGCCCATTGTGTGAAGGAACCATGGCTCTGATGTGCTTTCTTCTGCTGCTTTCCGAAGCGTTGCTGTCTTGGTTGTGTTCTGCCGCAGCATTCACTGTAGAGCTTTATTTTGCGTGCCGTTAGGACAATACAGAGAGCAGATAAGAAGGAATCAGCTGTGGCTGCGGCAGGGCAATAAAGGCCTCATACTCGCAGGGGCGCTTCGTCTTCTTCTGAAAAGCTTAAGACTGGCTTTAAGCACCGCAAGTTGCCGCGAGCTCAGAGCCCAGTCAAAGATGTTCGAAATAACACACTAATCGCTGCAAATCTCCTCACCAGATTAAGACTACAGGATGTACACTAACACACACACTAAGTGCACTTTCAAACACATTCATGCTCATGTCTTGAAAAGAAACAATTGCAATAGTGTGCTTCAGATCTCTAAGAAGTCTTAGCCTGAGGCAGAGGGGGAGAATCATTTCATTTTGAGCATTTATGATACTTTTTAATGCTGAAGTGCTGCAAGAATGTACAGTCTAGTGCTGTTCTAATAAGGAATGAGGTCTGTATAAGATAAGACCCCACTGCTGTTCTAATCAGGAATGGAGTCTATAGTAAAGTAAGACCCCACTACTCTTATAATCAGGAGTTGGGTCTGTAGTTAAGTAAGACCCCACTGCTGTTCTAATCAGGAATGGAGTCTATAGTTAATTAAGACCCCAGTGCTGCCATAATCAGGAATGGAGTCTATAGTTAATTAAGACCCCAGTGCTGCTCTAATAAGAAATGGAGTCTATAGTAAAGTAAGACCCCAGTGCTGCCATAATCAGGAATGGAGTCTGTCAAGAAATGCATGTCAGCGTGAAGCGTGTTGTGGACTGAGATTTATTTGGTTGCATGAACAGTCAAGGGTAGGCAGCCATTAGCAGTGATCTGGATCTTTTCATTGACCATTAATTCCCTAAATGTAGCATAGCTTGAATGATGCAATGGCACCCGCAACTGGTGCAATCAGCTTGGGTGTATTCCAAGCCACAATAACCCAATGCTATTTCTGTACAGTGGTCAGTCTGAGTCCATTATTTATGTGCTTTTGGTTTGTTTGTTTCCTGCAGAGTTGGAGGTGGCACGAATGAGCACTGATGGGAACCTTCCTGATCTGAAGTTCCCTCAGACTGGAGACCAGAGCAACTCCATCCACCTGTCTGCCAACACCCTAAAGCAGCACGGACGGAACGGTAGGTCCTCTGCAGCTGGTCGCAACATTAGGGTCAATTAAAGCCAGCTCTGGTCATGTAATAAACCCTGATTTGTTACAATACCCACGTTTAAATACACTCCTACACTCCATGTCCAAATGTTTGTGGACACCCCTTTTAATAAATGCATTCAGCTGCTTTAAACTGCACCCATTGCTGACACAGATGTGCAAATGCACACACACAAATTGTCTAGTCCCTGTAGAGAAGTACTGTCAATAGGATAGGACTGTCTGGAGCAGATGAACATGAACCTATTGGCACCGTGCCCAATGCCAGGCGTGGCCTAGAGGGGTATAAAGCCCCCCCAGCATTGAGCTGTGTTCTCTGGAATGATGATGGGGCTCCATCGAGTACTTTTGGGAAGAGTAGGAGATAAGGTGGAGTAGTGATCGTCCATCACCCTGACCTCACTCATGCTTTTGTCACTAAATGCAATCAAATCCTGACAGCAATGCTCCGAAATCTAGTGGAAACCCTTTTCTGGAAAGTAGAGACAGTTACTCCAACAAAAGCAGGATAAACTTTTTTTAATCTATTTTTTTTAACTTGATTCTGGAAGAAGCAATGAATCAACAGGTGTCCCAATACTTTTGTCCATATAGTGAAACCAGGCTATTCAGCTAATCAAAGTCAAAAGTTAGCCTCAAAATGTTAGCACTGTCCAAGCTCTACAGGAAGGTCTTTCTTGATAAGCAAGGGTGGGCCTCACTGCCCTCGAGAAATCCATCATGTGCAAGTGCTAACTTTGCTAATAAAGAATGGATCTTGTGCGAGCCAGTTAGCCAATTAGCATGCAATCCTGCTCACCGCTTCTCGCTATCATCATTCTTTCCTAGAAGTCCTAACATTTTTTAAGTGGACAAATTCATTGAGCAGTTAATCAATGAGGCGCAGTGCCTCAGTGAGTGCAACAGTGATGGTTGCCTGTAGTTGTTGGGCAGATGGGTTGTCCAAACCGTTTTTCTGTTTCTTGTATAAGCGTCACAGTTAGCATTTCACTAACAGACACCTTCCACATGAAGCTGCTACACGGATTGAATACTTTTCTCTTTGTCTTGCTGACAAATACTTACTGGCATGGCCTGGTTTTGATTTGGAGGAAGACATTTTTGAGCATTGCTTGTGACATTTTTGGGCTGTGTAGGATCTATACCCTAATCTAACGAGATGCTGGTGAGATATTTTTAAAAGATACCCACTAGCCATTTCCATTTCCTCTTTTTCACACAAAAACATGTCCCAGTGAGTCGACACACTTATGTAAGCTTTCCCACGTTGCATAATGAGAGGAAAGAAGATGGTGTTGGAGGAGCTTAGCAGTTTTAATTCGGCATCTGAATGGAAATAGAGCCCCAATTGTGCTTTTCACTGCAGACAGCTTTCTTTGTTATGGTATAACTCAAGTAAACTCAAGTTGGGATCATCAATGTTAAAGTCAACCTGAAATAAAAAAGGACCTTTGTTACAGTGTAAATTCATGTCCTTGATCATATTGATCATAGCACTCCAGCCACTGGCTCCGTCCAACATCACCACCATGGTGGTAGCATGACAGACACAGGCCTTGCACACCTGCATGCTGACCTTGTTCAACAACGTTACCACGGGTGTTAGCATGCTGGCCGCCAGCCTTATCCAACATCACTACCATGATGTTATCACACTGGTTACTGGCCTCGTCCAACATTGACTACTGACTTCGGCCAACATCGGTACCGCAGTATTAGCACGTGTTAGTATGCTGGCTACTGGCCTTCTACAACATCACTACCATGGTGATAGCACGGGAGCCACTGGTGTTATCCAATATCGATATCACGATGTTAGCACACTGATTACTGGCCTTGTCCAACATTGCTACCGCAGTGTTAGCACGCCAGCTACCATCCTTGTCCAACAAATGCGACCTAGCATAGCATTTTAAATGATCCAGAATTCCAAATAATCCCACTATGCTAGCAAACATCTTTTTAGACCTGCATGACCATAAAAACCTTTCCAAATGTGGTCTGATCAAATACCATGACAAAGGGGCAATGTCACAATGTCATTAGCACACTGTTGCTACAATTGCTGCTGCTAAGCAAACAAAAAGATCGGAGTATGTTTATGATCACTGTGGTATAAATGTAGGTCAATGGATTAGGCTGTCGCACCGGACGTTCTACCCGAAATAAACAAAGACGGCCACCCCCACCGTTTAATGGAAAACAAGGTGGATGGATTTAGTGGCTAAATGCAAATGCAATGGCTGCTGGTTTTAGTGCACAAGCTAGCGCCGCATAGGCTCTGTGAAAGCAACTCCTTGTGTCCTGTATAGTGTCTATAAGGAGCACCTTCAGCCCGGATCTAATCTAATCTAATCTAATTATTTTCTGGCCTGTCCATCAGATTCCGTCGCCTTCTTCTCGAGGCTTCATTATAGCTGCTTCTATGCAAATGAGGCACGGTTACTTGCCGTCCGTCACACGGCATTTCATGAGTAAGCCAGTGTTCATGAGCCACGCTCATTCATCAAACCTCTCTCTCTCTCTCTCTCTCTCTCTCTCTCTACCCCATTTTCAATGCTAGTTACTCGCAGCCATCGACAAGAATCACTTAAATTGTTTTTCTTTTCTTATGAGTCAGGAAGGCTGACGCAGTGGGAAAAAGGGGGGGATTGCTCTTTCATTCCGGCGTGCTGCGGGTGAAGGGGCGAAGGAAAAAAAAGACAGAAAGAAACCTGTGACAGAAAAGCATAAGGGGAAGGTTAGGAGACTGAAATGTAGCTTTTATCTAAGCCGGCAATAAAGCAATAATGAAATTTCAATGAAGCTGAATCAAATCGACTCCGTAGCTGGTACTGCCTTTTTCTTTTTTTTCCCCATCCTCTTGAAACCTTTTTGCCGCTCGTGGTAAGTGCAGCAGCGAGGAACAAAGCATTATGGGTGTTATGTATTCATTAAGTTTTTCGCCGAACCCTGTCTAATCAGAGTTTAAACGAAGGCACTTAATCACCTTCTTCCTTCTAGTACCGAGCCGAGCGGAGTCTTCATTCAAGGTGTGAAGCTGACTTCGCCCTCTTGTTAGCATGGAGAGGCCTCTGCTGTGAAAACACCGCAGCACTGACCCACATTCATAGCCAGTGGTTTGTGACATTTAAGTGCTGCCCTTGGATCAGTTTCTTCTTTACTGTATAAAAGCTGTATAGCTGAAGGTGGGGAAGGCAAGGTTCTATCAGTTAGCTCAGAAATTGCCAACCTTTGGCTTCCTGTGCCTAGTTTGACATGGTAGAATTGTCACTGGGGAGCCTTTCGGGCCTTGTTGGTCATTGGAAAAGGCCTTATGATGCTTATTAATAACTAATAAAAATGCATGTCTGTAATTTAAGTTGATTTTCAATCGAAAGAATCATCACGCTTCCTATTTTCAAACTGTAGATTTTCGTCTACGCTATTTATTTGGTTTTGGTTGGAAATGGTGGGATCTTGGCAGATACAGCCAGGCAAGAACTCTGATTGGTTAAGCCTTCTGGAACTGACCTTATACATTAGATAAAGTACAAATGTGATAGGGGTTTAGACTCTGAGTGACTCAGCGGTCTAATATGTTGACACTATGGCCCGGGGAGGTTGCAAGGCATCCTGAACCATGCTACTTTGCCATCAGCTGCCGGAATCAGAGAGAGCACAATTTGCAGTGCTTTTTCGGGGTGGGTAGATAGCTTTCTATCTGACCGGCACACGCATCTGTAAGCTGGTGTAGCGGAGCTGGAGACCCGGCGCTGGAGATTCTCCAACTGTGTCGGCCGAGTGTGTCGATTCTCTAAAAATGCTGCAATTTAACAAACAAATTTGCTAAAAACCACAAGCATGATAACTTCAGATTCTAAAAATCATGATAAATTGACCAATAGAAATTAGCTCTTTTTACATTGACGTCCATTGAAAGTTAGGATATTTTTTCCTTCTCCTGTGAAGTTGCTATTTTGGAGGTTTTTGAATGACAGTGACGTACGACCATTATTGCTAATGACTGCATAATTAATAGTTACAAATGTTATGTATAAGTTGGGACATATGAGACAAACATGACAAAGTCTACCAATAAGATTTCAAAGCAGTAGTGTAATAATGGTTGTTGGTCGAGTAACCTGCCTTTCTCATCTCCAGGTGAGATCCGCATGGCCTTTGTGCTCTACAAGCACCTGGGCACGTACCTGTCCACTGAAAACGCCAGCATGAAGTTCAGCAGCGAAGCCCTTGGCACCAACTACTCCGTCATCGTCAACTCCCCAGTCATAACAGCTGCCATCAACAAGGACAGCAACAAGGTTTACCTGTCCGACCCGGTCATATTCACCGTCCGCCACATACAGGTAAGAGGACCAGATCGTGCCATCAGAGTTTAGAGTGATAGTTCGGCATGTTGGATGAGTAAATCTGTATGGCTTCCGGGTGGCACAACTGTCTAAGCGTACGATTTGCTCTGTGTCATCACAGGGTATGTTATCTGCATTCTGATTGGCTGCTGACATGGCAGGTCAAACAAGTTATAATTGAGTTGCAGGTGACTTTACGTTACGGAGTGCAGGAGGAGTTTTTATTCCCATGTATGTTGCAATCAGCTAACGCTGCGCATGTAAAGCTAGCCTTAGTGCAACTTTCTGCCCTTCCTCCGCTCCAATAGTTCCTTCCTCACCTCCGAGAGAGTGTGCGGAGTGGGGTAAGTGGGTACCTTAGGCGTCTGTATAAATACGGGCTTTATCAGTTTTCCCTGCAGGCCGCTTACTCATACAGCTAGCGTTTAGGCTAGTATTAGCTTTCTTCTTCCACTCGATTTTCATCAGGAGCGCACACACACAAGCTCACACGCCCATTCGCCTCCAGCACTTATTAGACCGGTTAAGGGACCTCTGGAACTTGCAGATATTCTATATGTGCTTGTGGGGAAGGGTGAGTGGGTGGGCGGGTTCAGGCGAGGAATTGCAGAGCGAGGTAGAGATAGCGAGGGAGAAAGAGGGACTCGGAAGGATGGTGGGCTTATTCTGAAATAGAAAAGGTTGTGATGCTTTTCGGGTCATTGGTGTTATTAAAGCTTCCCTCCTACCTGCGATAATTTGGAGGATGAAGAGTAATGCACGAATGCACAGTGGGACAGGATAATGCAAGGCTCAGTGGATTACAGCCCTGCATTTACATCTCTATCGCTTGCTCTCGCTGTCTTTCTCTCTCTCCCTGGGTTTCTTTTTCTCTCTCTCTCCTAGTTCACTAATTTATTATTATTAACTATAACCCACCATTGACCTGTACTTGCTCCGTCCACAAGTGTGATACTTCGTAGCTACTGGTTCTAGGTAGAACAAGCTTTATAGAATGAATGAATGCCAAATTTCATTTGGCTTAATGGGAAATCTGAGCAGTCTTTGTTTAATTAATGTTGAGTGGCGCAAGCTGGACTGTATCATTGTAGCCAATTAAAAGCAAGCAAGAAGGAAATTCAATTAAATTCATAACAATTCAGTTCAATTCAATTCAATGTATAGTTGATCTTCCCATTGTTAGAACCCATCTTAATCTCACATGGGTCCCATTTAGGTCCCATGTACAGTGTACAACCCAGATGGGGCCTATGTGTATCCCTTCCTGGTCCCATCACTGACCCTGGAGGGCATCTATATGTGAAAATTCATGTAGTTAGTTATGAGTTCCAGGACAAATATCCATTAATCTAAGCCTGTTTTCCAGTTTGCAAAGGTTTTGGCACCCTTCAAGTGAAACAATGATACACATACACTTGTGACACCCAACCAACCACAATTCAATTAAATTAGAGGTTAATTTAGAGTGCAAACTAACTATAGTTAGTATACTAATAAATACATAATAAATATGTTGAGTTAAGGTATATCCAAGGTATATCCACATCAAATAAAAATATAATTTCACATTCTACTATAGAAACTGTAATTATGAAGTTTAGACATGGGCAGAAACCTCAGGACGAGTTTTAGGAGATACCAGCCAGAGCCAGAAATGGGTTATTAAGTCACTGGCTGTAATAATAATCATCTGTAATTCTCATATGAGCTTGATTATTGTCCTCTTAATTGGTAATAATGATACATTAATGTTCATGTTTGCATGAAGTGCAATAACAGAGAAATATTTGTGTCTGTCCTGTTTTTTTTTTCTTAGCCCTCATTAAACCCCTTTATCATTCCTTAGTGATGGACAGTGATAAAGACAGGCAGTATTTTTTGGTGTGATTTTAGCATGATTGCATCAGTAGACCCGTCGTAACGTGCAGCCGTGAAGAAAATCAATTTGTTCCTCCAAATTTGTTCCTCCTTTGATTTCCCCAATCAAAGTGACGGTGCACTCTGAAGCAGAAATAAAGCCAGTCGCACAGTTCACATTTTACCGTATTTCTGTCCAGACAGTTGAGGCCCACAGGCTGATTCCAGCTTGAGGAGCCCACCACACACCTATCTAAGCACCAATGTATTCAACATGAAAGAAGAGGCTAGCTGTTCCAAGGGGCATGTCTAAGAACAGTTAGCATTAGCATACACGAGCATGAAATTACCTATATTAACCATCACATTAACATTGTTTTATGACATTTTAGCCATAACCTAATATATTAGCCCTGAGGTAACACAATGGCCACAACCCAGAGTGGGTTTGTATGTGTGTTGTTGTGTACAGTATTGTAGGCTGACCTGGTCAATACAGAATGTGTCCAAATGTTTGTGGACACACTATCTAATAAATGCATGGACTGGAGGGGTTGAAAGCCCACCAGCATTGAACTGTGGAGCAGGGGTACTGTGTTCTCTGGATTGATGGATGGTGCCTCCATCCAGTACAATTGGGTTGAATTGGGGTGTTTGGGGATAAGGGGGTGGGGTTTGTATAGTTGGGCTTCCCAAATCCACCTAGTGTCCACATAGCAACATCATGGGATACCACATCAGCCAGCTGACAATCACTTAGCAACACCATAGCAACAGCCTTGGCTACTATATCTACCATTTAGCACCCACCATTGCAACCACCTGGAAAAAATAGCAACCATTAAGCTGCACCATAGGAACCATTAGGAACACTATAGCAACCACTTGGAATACCACAACAACCACACAGTAACCACTTACCAACACCATAGCAACAACCAGGAAAAAATAGCACCCACCTAGCAACATTATAGTAACCATTTTGCAACCACATAGCAACCACTTTGCAACTTTGTAGTAGCCACCTGGGGTATCATAGCAAGCACTTACCAACAACATAGCAACCACCTAGTAAACCTTAGCAACACCATAGCAACCACCTGGAATACCACAACAACCATGTTGTAACCAGTGTTCCATAGCAATAACAAGGAAAATATTTTGCAAGCACTTATCAGTTACGTGAAGTACCACAGCTTCCACCTAGCCATACCCCATCAACCAGCAAGCAACACCATGGATACCACCTAGAATACCATAACATGTAATACCCATACTGACCTGATACTGCAGCCCCATTGAGTTGAACCCTGATGTGGTCTTGTCTCTGCGTCTTTACCTCCACAGCAATCAGAGGAGAACTTCAACCCCAACTGCTCTTTCTGGAGCTACTCCAAGCGCAGCATGACGGGCTTCTGGTCCACGCAGGATTGCCGCCTCCTCGGCACAAACCGCACGCACACCACCTGCTCCTGCACACACCTCACCAACTTCGCTGTGCTCATGGCCCATGTGGACGTCAAGGTAGGAACTCCACTGCCCATGCTAGTAGAAGCTGTTTTTTTTTTTCTCTGATGGAAGAGCTTCACAGGCTACAGGCTTCAGTAATATCTGAATACACTATATGTCCAAATGTTTGTGGACACCCCTTCTAATGAATGCATGCAGCTACTTTAAGTTGCACCCATTCCTGACACAGAGCTTGTCCAGACCCTATAGAGAAGTACTGTCAATAGAACAGGACTCTCTGGAGAAGATAAACATGAACCTGTTGGCACCATGCCTAATGCCAGGCGTATAAGGCCCCCCAGCGTTGAGCTGTGAAGCTGTGGAACTGTGTTCTCTGGAATGATGGTCGGTGCTCCATCCAATACTTTTGGGACAAGTTTGGGAATTGGGGATGAGGTGGGGTGGTGAAGGGAAATAGCATTGTTGAATAGCAAACTAATAAACTGTATTTATGAAGTAATTAAGCCTTAGAAAGGCTAAGGACAAGTCCAGTCCTGGTCCTGGAGATCTGCCATCCAGGAGGATTCAGATCCAACACACCTGGACCAGCATCAGGTGTGTTAGATTAGTGTTGGATGAATGTAGTAGACCACCAACACCGAGAAAGATCTTAATGTCCATTGTATAAGAAACCCTTTATTTAATAAGTGTCCAGATCAATCATCAAGGACCCCCACAAGTCCAGATTTCGTCCATACTTGTGTTGTAGTTCACGAGTCCAGCTCACGAGTCAGTTGTGAAGTTAGAAGTGTGGAAGCCTGTAGCTCGGTTGTGAACTGCTTTGCTGCGACTGAAGAATCTTTATTGCTCTGAATGCACAGTGAAATAAGCCTCAGTTTCCCTTCCCCTGACATCGATTGGTCTCATATACGCCGCTTGCTGTATATCATCTGCTCTAATGCTGCCCATGAATATGAAGTTTATTGACCGTGCGGCTGCCGCCGCTGCTGTTTTTGGGCTTTTGTGTGTGAATGCCCTCGTGAGATGACCTCGCCGGAGCGGCGGGCGCTTCTCTCAAAATGTTTTCGCCGCATTATTTCAAGATCGATGTGCACTAAATGTTGTTTGATGGTTGTTGTTTTGCCCGTATTGGAGGTCAGGCGTCCAGCTCGACCGGCAGTGGTGTTTAAGAGAAAGAGAGATACAGAGAGATACAGCTATATGTCTGTCTGCCTGTCTGTCTATCTATCTATCTATCTATCTATCTATCTATCTATCTAGCTGTCTGTCTGTCTGTCTGTCTATCTATCTATCTATCTATCTATCTATCTATCTATCTGTCTGTCTCGCTGTCTATCTGTCTGTCTGTCTTTCTGTCTGTCTGTCTATCTGTCTGTCTATCTATCTATCTATCTATCTAGCTGTCTGTCTGTCTGTCTGTCTGTCTATCTATCTATCTATCTATCTATCTATCTATCTGTCTATTTATCTGTCTATCTATCTATCTATCTATCTATCTATCTATCTGTCTGTCTGTCTGTCTGTCTATCTATCTATCTATCTAGCTATCTGTCTGTCTGTCTGTCTGTCTATCTATCTATCTATCTATCTATCTATCTAGCTATCTGTCTGTCTGTCTGTCTGTCTGTCTGTCTATCTGTCTATCTATCTGTCTGTCTGTCTATCTATCTATCTATCTATCTATCTATCTATCTATCTGTCTATCTGTCTATTCATCTCTCTCTCTCAGACTCTGACCTTCAGTGTGTGTGTTGGAGGTGACTGTGCCTTTCAGCATTGTTAGGGGGATAAACCCCCCGTAACGTGAATGTATCTGACAGGAGCAAAAAGCAGAGAATTAAAAAAGAGAGGAAGTGAGAGAGGATGAGAGGGAGGGAGAAAACAAAGCTGTGAGCTGGTGTCAGGTGAGGGAGAGATGGAACTCACACTGCTCTGGCGAGCATCTCCCGAGACGAGAGAGAGAAAGAGGGAGCGAGAGCGAGAGAGAGAGTAAGGACAGAGAGAGAATAGGAGAGAGGTGTGATGGGCGTTTTGATTAGTCTCTTACAAAGGCAGAGACCTGTGGGCTCTCTCTGAGGTCCAGCTGTAAAAGGACAGGAAAGCGAGGACTCAATAAATGTCCTCTCCGAGTTGCCATACGTGCACACAGAGGTTAGTGCGCTTGACCTGTGGGGGCAAGAGCAGAGGTCCGCCCTAATCCCACAGCTGGCAGTAACACTGACTCTCTGATATCAGGGCTGTAATGGGTTCCTGCTCGACACCATCAAGGGCAGAGTATGACCAGTACAATAGCCTAGCACACTGAAATGATACAGTAATAATACACCAGCTGGCCACTTTATTGGAAACACCTCACTGGGGTACAGCTAGAGACTGTAGCCCTTAATCAGCGGTCAGCGGTCTGGATAGTCTCTGGGTGTTTTTTTCTAATAAGGTGACCAGTGAGTGGAAGAATAAAGGAGGTGTTTCTGGTAAAGTGGCCAGTGAGTGAATGTACAAGGGCGGTGTTTCTAATAAAGTGGCCAGTGAGTGAATGTACAAAGGCAGTGTTTCTGGTAAAGTGGCCAGTGAGTGGAAGTACAAGGGAGGTGTTTCTAATAAAGTGGCCAGTGAGTGGAAGAACAAGGGAGGTGTTTCTAATAAAGTGGCCAGTGAGTGGAAGAACAAGGGAGGTGTTTCTAATAAAGTGGCCAGTGAGTGGAAGAACAAGGGAGGTGTTTCTAATAAAGTGGCCAGTGAGTGGAAGAACAAGGGTAGTGTTTCTGGTAAAGTGTCCTGTGAGTAAATTTACAATGGCTGTGTTTCTGGTAAAGTGGTCAGTGAGTGGAAGACAAAAGGAGGTGTTTCTAATAAAGTGGCCAGTGAGTGGAAGAACAAGGGAGGTGTTTCTAATAAAGTGGTCAGTGAGTGGAAGTACAAGGGAGGTGTTTCTAATAAAGTGGTCAGTGAGTGGAAGAACAAGGGTGGTGTTTCTGGTAAAGTGGCCAGTGAGTGGAAGCACAAGGGAGGTGTTTCTAATAAAGTGTCCAGTGAGTAAATGTACAAAGGCAGTGTTTCTGGTAAAGTGGCCAGTGAGTGGATGAAAAAAGAGGTGTTTCTATTAAAGTGGCCAGTGAGTGGAAGACCAAAGGAGTCCTTTGACTTTTCCAAGAACCAGCTACTCTGGAAAGAGCATGGGGCCAGCAGGTTCATGCTTATCTGCTCCAGAGGGCCCTATTTTATTCACAATACTTCTCGACAGGAACTAGAGCAGTTGTGTGTGTGTGTGTGTGTGTGTGTGTGTGCTTTTGCACATCTGTGTCATCAATGGATGTAACTTAATCTAGCTGAATGCATTTATTAGAAAGGGATGTCCACAAACATTTGGACATATAGTGTGTAACGTTGCTTGCTAGCTTTTGTTAATGGTGATGAGTGGTGGTCAGCCACAAACTCTCCCATACTGATAATCTGATGCTTAGCACCGTGGTCAGATTCTCCCAGGCCATTAGCGTTAAGTTTCTGTATGAGAGTGAAATTTGGAGCTGTTATGAATAATGGAGTACGATGGTAGTGCCAAGTAGGTCAGTGTGCTGCTACACTGCTTATGCTAATACACTCACTGTTTGTCTGGCCAGCTTTCTGTACTTTACACACAACATATCTGTGGAGCCGAAAGCGTCAATTTCAGCCATTAGCTCAAACTAATCAGATTTTACCCTTAGATAGTCTCATGTTTCCATTAGTGACAACCGCTATGACAGATTTCATGATATGAGATGTCAGGACATTCAATATTGAAATATATGATATATGATTATATATAGATTAATTCAATGCAATACAGTGTGTGACATCTGTCATAACATATTTATGGTACTCTTATGTTGTTTTCACTGAGTTCGAGCGTTCTAGCAAATCCTATTTCGAACCATTTCCTCTTCTAAAGAACCCTTAAAGTCATCAAATAATAACATTTATTGAGTATCAAGCTTCTCTGATGTATAAATATGAAGTACGTGGCTTTGTTGTGGCTGGTGTTAAAAAAATGCTCAGACACGGTTTTACAACCCTGTTTACAACCCTGTTATTTTGCCTGCAGTAATAAAACTTTATGTTTCCTTTTATGGTGGAAAAATGATAAGCTTTGCTTTTTTGATTGGTTTAATCTCTGAGCTGGGCCAAAGCCACATAGCATAACCTAGCCTAGCATAGGGTAGAACTCGAATAAGAACAAATTAGAACGAGAGATTACCCCTAACGCAGAAAACCGCATGGACAATTTTCCTGGTCAGCTTAGCTTTAGCTTTAGCTTGTGGATAACCACAGTGATGCTTGCTATGATCAATCTAGCACTAGCTTTTACACATTGCTAATATTAGCTTTTAGTGTCTTTACAGCCTCTAAAGTCACTACCACTTTAGAGACTGTTAAGAGACCGTTTGTGGTCCTTGCACTGGTCAGTCTAGCATTAGCTTTAAGCCTTTCCAACCACTCCAGAGGCTGCAACTCCCCACTAACCGCAGTGGATCTGGCTCTGATCAATCTAGCACTAGATTGTACCCTTTTTAGCCACTCCACATGCTGCGACTCACCATTTGTGGTGCTTTCTCTGGTCAATCTAGCATTAGCTTTAAGCCTTTCCAACCACTCCAGAGGCTGCGACTCCCCACTGACTGCAGTGGATCTGGCTCTGATCAATCTAGCACTAGCTTTTAGCCTTTTCAGCCACTCCAAAGGCTGCAACACTCAGCTAACCACAGTGACACATGCTAAGATCAGTCGTGCACTAGCTTCTAGCCTTTTTTAGACACTCTAGAGGGGTTGGCTATCCGCAGCTCACAGATAGCCGCAGTGATACTTGCTCCAGTAGGCCACTCGCACCAGTCTGCCGGTCTGATTAGCATTAGCTTTTAGCCTTTTAGCCTTTTTAGTCTCACTTCCACATTCTCAGGAAGTTGCTGTTGCATGTAGCCTTGAAAGGCTTTAGCTAGTGGGCTGGATGTGTGTAAACTTTAGGGCGTAAATATGAATGATTCAGCACTGTTACATCACAGTTTTAGGGAATTGGATTCGGCCCATTTTACCCACCTGCCCTGCATTTTGCCCACCCTGTTTTTCTTATGTTAAGAACACAGCAGTGCTTGAGGTTCACGGTTTGTCACTTCCATGTACTGAAATCTCCTTATTCAGCTATGCCAAGATAAATACAGCTTTCCGTTCTAGGTCACCTTTAAGGAGCCTTTTTTGGAGCGTTAGCAACCTGTAGAAAACTCACCTGACCGTGTCCAGACTTGATCACTACGGCCTGGCCGTCGAGGCCGGCCTCTTAGAGAGAACGAAGCGTGGAGTGAAAGTGGAGTGAAACGGCACTTCCTGACTGAGGAGATGTCCTAAATAGCGCACCGTTAGGAATTCAGCCCGTTAAAATTGTAACATCTCCCCTGTGTTTCTGCAATATTCAAATGAAGGAAAGAAGTCTGATGTATTTGGGGAGAGGAGGAGAGGGAGTCGGCCGCTCGAGCAGCAATATCTGTAAGCTGCTGCTGCTGCTGCTGCTGCTGCAGCGTTAGAGAAAGCAAATGAGTTCAGCCGTCAATCAAAAAACGTTCCTTATGCACTTTTGATGGATTTAAAACTCGCTGTTGTTATTATGAATATTATCATTGTGCTTTGATTTCCATTCTTCTCTTTATTAATGCCTTTGTTTGTAATGTGTAACGTTGTTCGCCTGTTAATTACTGCAGCGTGTAATTTCGTTATGTGTGACACTGATGCCTGTGCAGCAAATTGAGAGAGCGAGAGAGAGAGAGAGAGAGAGAGAGAGAGAGAGAGAGAGAGAGAGAGAGAGAAAGAGAGAGAGATATGGTGAAGTGAGATAGCAAAAGAAAGGGGAAGAGAAAAAAGTGAGAGAGCGAGAGAGAGAGAGAGAGAGAGAGAGAGGGGACTGTGAAAGGGGTTGTTAAGGACTAGAGCAGCAGTAGTGAATGCAGCTTACTGGACGGAGATTCATTATCAGCACTATTTCTGTTATTTACTGCACTGTCTGTCTGTCTGTCTGTCTGAGTAACTAACTGGGGTCTGGGTGTCTGACTGACCGTCTGACTTACTATATGTTAATCTGCTTCTGCCTACCTATTTGTTTCTGTCTGTCTGGTTTTGTTTGTCTGTGTGTTTGTGTCTGTCTGTCTGTCTCAGTCTGATTTTGTTTATTATTGTAAGTGTTTTTGTCTGTTTCTGTCTGACTGACATTCTATCTAATCATTTTTGTCTGTTCTGTATGTCTGACTTTCTGTCAGACATTTTTTTATCTGTCTGACTTTCTCGCTGTCTGACTTGTTTTCTGTTTTTGTCTGACTGGTTTTGTCAGTTTTATTTGTTGACAGTTTTATTATTTGACAGTTTTTAGCTGACATTCTACCTGTCTCACTTCCTGTTTGACTGACCTTCTGTCTGACTGACCTTCTATTTGTCTGACTTTCTGTCTGTTTGACTCTGCTTTTGTCTGACAGTCAGGCAGATAAAAAAATGGACAGACAGAAAGTCAGACATACAGAACAGACAAAAATGATTAGATAGAATGTCAGACGGACAGAAAGCCAGACAGAAACAGTCAGTCAGACAGAAACAGACAAAAACACTTACAATAATAAACTAAATCAGACTGAGACAGACAGAGACAGACAGACAGACACAAACACACAGACAAACAAAACCAGACAGACAGAAACAAATAGGTAGGCAGAAGCAGATCAACATATAGTAAGTCAGACGGTCAGTCAGACACCCAGACCCCAGTTAGTTACTCAGACAGACAGACAGACAGACAGACAGACAGTCTGTCTGTTCTTGTGTGGTCGTTTCTGTCTGTCTGACTTTTTTTATCAGATCGCTTTATTCGGACTGATCATTTCGGTCTGTCTGCTTTTCTCAGAGTTTCTGTCTGTCTGTCTTTCTGACTGAGCATTTCTGTCTGTCTGACCATTTCTCTCTATCTAACTGTCTCTCTGTCTGTCTGTCTGAGTGCAGTAGAAGAAGCAGGAGTACTGAGAGACAGATAGATGGATAAATGAGTAGTTTGAGATGGACAGATTGAGGGGTACGAACAGAGACAGACAGACTGAAGGAGAGAGAGAGAGATGAGTTCTTTGTGTAACTAAGACTCGTCCGTGTTTTCAAATAGAAAATGTGGAGCCCCTCATCAATCAATCAGAACACACTGCTGCTGCCATGGCAACACCTCATTCACTTTAAACATGTCTGTGAGGAGCGGAGCGGAACAGCATGTGTGCGGGTGCACATACTTGCACTTTGGCTAAAGTGATTGAGTAGTTATGTGTGTGTGTGTGTGTGTGTGTGTGTCTGTGTGTGTGTGTGTGTGTGTGTGTGTGTGTGCACTCATGAATATGTAGATGCTAAAGTGATCGATTGGTTGGCCTGTGTATGAATTTGACTAAAATGTGACTGAAGTAATTTTGTGTGTATGTGTGTGTGTGTGTGTGTGTGTGTGTGTGTTTATGCATTGGGGGCAATATTAGCTTAATATTTGCGTCCACGTTGTATTACACATAATTACGTAATTACACATTAATAATCATGTAATTACAGTGTAATTACAATGTAATTACTGGTGATGTATTTACTGTTATGGTGGTGTGCAGTAGTACAGCTTGCAGAATTTTAAAACAGTAACAGGACCCACTGAAACTCGGCTCACGCTCTACTGGTTACCATAGCAACCAGCTCACTGATTCTGCTATTTAGCCTGGTATTTGCTAAGCTGAAAAATCGAAAATGGCATCGCTTTGGGCGGTGCAAAGACAGGACTTACTTATTGCCAAAACTTATTGCTAAAGTACACTTCAGACGCTCCTCTGGGAAGATGCTGTCCTATTACTGGCGTTTTGCCATCTTATATGAGGTGAAGCTAACCTGTTTAAAAAAGCTGGTGGTGCTGCTCCGGTGCAAATTGTGTGAAAACGATAAACCCAAGTTTGTCTTTATTTTCCAGTTTTTCTTTATGGATTCTGAAAGTTTTTAATATCCTCTGGAGGAGCTGTGATACGTTTGCTCGGAGGGTAAATACGGCGTACAGCAGCGGCCTAACGACTGTCTTAAAACATATAGAGATGTGAAACCGGATGTGTCTTAAATCATCAGACAGTGATTTCAGAGATCAGTGAGAAACAGTAGGTAAGTCAGTCAGAGGACGACAGAGAAAAACACAGAGATGGTCAATCTGGATGGGAATAAACTCACAGGGGAGCCCCCGAGAAAAAGAGGATAATCCCAGGACCCAATGTCAATATTTAATCCCATCGGAATAGGGCTTAAAGCACACAAGTCTTCATCATCCCCCATTTTTCTAATAATGAAGATCTGCTGTTTGGTTCGGTGGTGTTTGACCGTTGTGCCACTTACAGCTATTTTTCAGAACCGTCCAAAACAACTGCCAACATTAGGACGTTGGGGTTTGTCTTACAATGTTTGGTCTGTGTGCTCCGGCCTTTAGCCCTCTGCATCTATGAGTCCCAGAGAGCAGATGATTGGCTGTGCTCTTTCTGGGTGGGTGGGACGTTCCTCGCTCTGGGGTGGGTGTCTATTGGCTTTGACAGAACTGGCTGTTAGTGTTCTCCTCCAAGCGTGTTGAGCTGGCATCATGTGACCTGGAGGAAGAAGCCTGGAGCTGGCAGCATCATGTGGTTTGGGGGAGACCTAGCTAAAGGGTGGGAAAAACACTGTAATGTTCCTCATGTGCCCCTGTGTGTATGTGTGTGCACACTGCCAGTGTTGTGTGTGTGTGTAAGTGTGAGTGCAGTAGCATAGAATGCCATTTGTTTGATTGAACCACAGTGTTGATTGAATCACAGTGGGGCAACAGAGCAGCTGTACTGGGGGTAATAGGGTAATATAGCCAGGAAGTGTGTGTGTGTGTGTGTGTGTGTGTGTGTGTGTGTGTGTGTTTGTGTGTGTGTGTAAGTGTGTTCACCCATTGATCTGTTAGAACCACAGTGATCGTTCTCATGTATGTAAGGGTGTGTGAATGTGTACATACAGTAGGTGTGTGTGTGTGAATGTGTATCAGTGTGATTGTTCTCATGTGCACCTGTGAGTGTGTGTGTGTGGAGTGATTGCTGAGGACCCTCTGACTGTGTTGAACTGATTACATCATTAAAGGCTCAGTGGTAACTCAGTCTGAATGTGACATTGCCCAATCAGTACAAGGGCAAACCCCCTGCTCTCTCTCTCTCACACTCACACACACACACACAGACACACACACACACACACACACACACACACACACACACACACACACACAAAAGATACAGACAGAGGGCTTTTATTGGGTTTGGTCCCCAGACTGACCACGGCACCATAACAACCGTACATGTGGAGTGTGACCGTGGAGGTAAAGCCAGGGGGGCTTTAAGACAGCGTCATGTGTTATTGGGTGGCGCTGCATTACTGTTTTAATTTATTTATTAATGAATTAATTTATTTATTACCTAATATTCCTATTTTCAATAGCCAATTACCCAACCCACTCCTTAGTTCTCTCCTCCATCACACATGGTGCTTCCGACCCTGGGATGATGAAGGCTAACACGTGCCACCTCCAACACATGTGCAACCAGCCACGTCTCTTTTTTTCAAACTGCTGCTGATGCAATGTCACCGGGCAACCAATGCGCTTGGAGGAAAGTGTTGAGTACCCAGCACTGATGCATCAGCTAGCAGACAACCATGCCAGCAAGAAAGAGAGAGAGAACTATCTGCCCAGCTGGAGAGAGCAAGACAAGGCCTACTGTGCTCTCTTGGGCTCTAATTGCTGATGGCAGGCAGCATGACCTGGGATTCAGTCTTCAGGCCTTAGTTCATAAAGGGACTGGTGAGAGAGAGTGAAAGAGAGAGTGGTGTGGCGGTAGTAGTGAGGTCCGGATCACCTCATCCTCAACTCCACCACTAATCCCAATAGTATTAGATGGAGTGCCAACCATGGTTCCAGAGAACACAGTTCCACTGCTCCACAGATCAATGATGGGGGACGTCTGGTATTTGACATGGTGAATATGTTCATCTGCTCCAGAGAGTCCTATTCTATTGGCAGTCTATTGTAGACTTCTCTACAGTGACTAGACAAGCTGTGTGGGTGTGTGCATTTGCACCCATGTGTCAGCAAGGGGTGCTGCTTAAAGTAGCTGAATGCTTTTATTGTATTGTGGGAGAACCACTGATGTCAAGGAGCGGAGGGATCAGCAGAGCTCCAGAAGATCCACACATCCTGAGGGAGCAGCTGAGGGTGTGAAGGTTGTGTTTCCGAATGTTCTGGAAGTCAGCGCTGTGTCCTGGACTTTTCAGCCCAGACTGCTTTTAGAAAGGGGCTCTCCAGGAGGCAATCAGAACAGAGCTCATTTGCATATCATTTACATATCAGTCTTAAAGGTGCAGGGATAGAGAGAGTGTGTTTAATTTAACGGGAGTAGCAGTCCTTCATCACAGCAGTGATGTGTGTGTGTGTGTGTGTGTGTGTGTGTGTGTGTGCGCGTGTGTGTGTGTGTGTGTGTGTGTGTGTGTGTGTAGGTATATTCTTTGCAGTATCTTTAATGCATAATAATATTAAATGTGGCCAGAATCAAGTGTGTGTTTGTGTGTTTAAAGCAGGGGTATTAAGAAGTAGACAGGAGCTAAACAGAGAGAGAGAGAGAGATGGAGAGAGAGAGAGAGAGAGAGAGAGAGAGAGAGAGAGAGAGAGAGGTTAGCACAATAAAGAGAGAAAGAGAGAGAGAGAGAGAGAGAGAGAGAGAGAGAGAAATGGAGAGAGAGAGAGAGAGACAGAGAGAGGTTAGCACAATAAAGAGAGAGAGAGAGAGAGAGAGAGAGAGAGAGAGAGAGAGAGAGAAATGGAGAGAGAGATACAGAGAGAGAGAGAGAGAGAGAAAGGGGGATAGAAAGATAGAGAGAGAAAGGGAGATAGAGAGAGAGAAATGGAGAGAGAGATACAGAGAGAGAGAGAGAGAGAGAGAGAGAGAGAGAGAGAGAGAGAGGAAGAGAGAGAAATACAGAAAGTGAGGGAGAGAGAAAGAAGAGAAAGAGAGGGAAGGAGAGAGAGAAGGAGAGAGAGAAAGGGAGAGAGATAGAGAGAGAGAGGGATATATATATATATATATATATATATATATATATATATAGAGAGAGAGAGAGAGAGAGAGAAGAAGAGAGAGGGAGAGAGAGAGGGAGAGAGGGAGAGAGAGAGGGAGAGAGAGAGCTGTATTTCTTCATTAGGTTCTCCAGTAGCAGGTTGAACCCCTGTAGACATTCTGCAACCACACACACCCACACACACACACACACACACACACATAACTGGTGAACACACTACACACACTCAGACTCAGGCTCTAAACCCGGGGAGAGGGGCCTACATGCAGATCTATATGTTTACTTTGCAGCACACTAAGTGTGTGCGTATGTGTGTGTGTGTGTGTGTGTGTGAAATATAGATGCATAGGTTTCTATAAAGTCTAAGAGGACTGCCCTCCAAGTAAATTCCGCTGAGTAGGCGTAATGCTTGATTTACTTACAGCTTTGTGTGTTCCACATAACACACACAAACACACACACACACACACACACACACACACACACACACAAACACACACACACACACTTTCAAGCTGTGTTAGATATAGAGGAGATATACAGCACTAGGCCAAGTGGACCTGGGAGAGGAATTTATCTTATCTTAGTACTTTCTTTCAGACACACAGACACACACACACACACACACACACACACACAGAGTCTTATACGCTGTGTCTCTTGAGGCTGGAGGATAAATGTGTGTCATGACAAAAACAACGGCATCCTTAAAAAAAGAGAGAAAGTTCACTCAGTGATGACAACTCAACATTTATATACTTTACTGTCTTCTCTCCCTCCTTTCACACACACACACACACGCACATACACACACACACACACGCACACACACACACTTATGGTTTGGTGTGCACAAAAGTATTGGGACACCTGCTCATTCGTTGGAGTAATTGTCTCTGCAGTCCAGGGTTCAGGATGTTGGATGATCACCACCTCACCTCATCCCCAACTCCCCAACTCATCCCAAAAGTACTGATTTGTTTGACCCCACTAACTATCTGCCACTGCTGGTCCACCCTCGGAATACCCAAATAATTGTTGTGTTTATAAGATCTAACTAATCTATCTAACTTATCTATTATTATTTATTACTGAATCGTCTCAAATATATTTTGAAATGGGCAGAGACTTATGCAAATATGCATACACACAACTAAGGAAAAAAAAAAAGTTTTAAAACCTAAAATTATTTACTAAACTAATTTATAATGGACAGCAAAAGTAAGAAATTAAGGAAAAATAAGTACATTTGAACTGTTGATGGAAAACGAGCAGTGAAAAATTATTATTATTATTAGTATTTTGTCTAATACTCTGCCTAACCACCAGTGGTCTACCCAGAAATCGCTGAGCAAAATACCAGTACACCACCAGATTTGCCATGGGCCAACGAAGGGCCAAGGGTGGGCCAAATGTGGGCCAAAGGTGGTCCACGTTTCTCTTGCTAATATTGGAGATTTCATTGTTGTTCTAATTTTGACAAAATCAGTTGTTCTTAACATTGTTTCCAAATGTCCAAATGGACAAGACTCCAAAATCGTTTTACATCGACTTCCATTAAAGGTTAAAAAGGTTTTTTCCATCTGTAAAGTTGCAATTGTCAATAATATCCCATATTGTGGGGCAGTGGTGGCTCAGCGGTTAGAGCACCAGGCTATTGGTGACAGAGTTGTGGGTTCGACTCCCAGGCTCAGCAAGCTGCCATTTTTGGGATCAAGGATCCTTCACCCTTTCTGCTCCCCAGGGGTCACAGTAGTGGCTGCCCGTCGCTGTCTGTGACACTAATGGTGAATATACTTGTCTCGTCTAATTTACTCTTATAGTCTTTTTTTTTTTTATCTCAGAGCACAGGTCGGCCATGCTACAGCACAAAAGAATGGTTATGCTATTTCAGTTTTTAAAAGAAAACTATAAAGAAGTTCTTTATAAAGTCAGAAGCGTTTTTGTTGACTCTCCAGGGTAGACCTGTTTCACCCTGATTTTCTACAAAGTTAAGATGTTTTTGTCTTGAAAAATGTACGAAAACAACCACACATGATGCACAATTAGCTTTGTGCTATCGCTTCTCTTCTCCTCGTTAATATTCATGAGCCGTGCCAGACTGAAATCGCCAAGAGACGCCCATCCGGTCCCCAAAGCTTTGCGGGATGCGTCCTGATATCAGTCATTCACTCGCTCCCTCTGTGAGCGGCCTCCGTAGAGACCCAGAAACGGGAGTCTGGGGGGAAATCAGAGAGCGTGCTGCTGCCCACTGAATCCGAGAGCTGCTTTAATAAATCAGCACCTCTGTGTCTCTATCTGTAATTGTCAGGCTTTAAAAAGCTATAAAAACACATCCTACAGTCTGAAGAATGTTTAGGGGGTGGCAGAGAGCCGGAAGCCCCCAGAAAACAAAACACTGGTGTAAACAATTCACTAGTATACACTGGGCTAATGCTAACTCCCTTAGGGAGATGTCATAGTGGTCTGGAATAAGGGCTTTGTTGGCATAATTGTAATGCTGAACATGCTAAAAATTATGCTAACATATAGTCCCCGTGTTTTCAGATGTGATTGTGAATTTTTGCAAGAATAAAGTTTAAATCCCAGCCTGAGGCAGGAGGTTACGTTTTTGTTGGGGACGGCCACTGTTAACTGGCTAAATGCTAAAGCTGCTGTTTACAGAGAAAGCAGCCTTTATAGAGTATACACTAGTATTACAGTGTCCATGTGTGTGTGTGTGTGTGTGTGTGTGTGTGTGTGTGTGTGTATCGGGGGGAGAGGTTTTCCCACACTGAGCTAGAATATGGGTTTTGTTGACTTAATTGTAATACTGAACATGCTAAATGCTAATGCTAAATGCTAAAGCTGCTGTTTACAGAGAAAGCAGCCTTTACAGAGTATACACTAGTACTGCAGGGTCCATGTTTCTGTGTGTGTGTGTGTGTGTGGGTGGGTGGGTGGGAGTCACAGTGGTCTAGAATATGGGTTTCATTTCCATAATTGTAATGCTGAACATGCTAATTGCTAATGCTAAAAGCAGCCTTTACAGAGTAAACACTAGTATTGCAGCATCCATGTGTGTGTGTGTGTGTGTGTGTGTGTTTGTGTGTGTATGTGTGTGGGTGGGAGTGAAGATGTCACAGTGGTCTAGAATATGGGTTTCATTTCCATAATTGCAATGATGAACATGCTAAATGCTAATGCTAAAAGCAGCCTTTACACACTAGTCAACACTAACTAACACTAGTTAACACAAGTATTGCAGCATCCATGTGTGTGTAGGAATGTGTGTGTGTGTGTGTGTGTGTGTGTTCTGTCACGATGGTCAAGCATGTGTATGTGTTGCTATTTATTAGTCAGTCGTTGAATAATAATGCTAAACATGCTTAGAATAATGTTAGCGTGTGTGTGTGTGTGTGTGTGTGTGTGCGTGTGCGTGTGTGTGTGTGTGTGCGATGCACTTTGCCTTACACTGCAACAGTAGCTATCATGGAATGGGCGTAATCTGTTTATTGTAACTACTGACCCAAAAGGGCTTTGTTCTCTCGTTGGGTCGAACCTAAAACCTCTGAAAGTGAGGAGAGGAACATGGTGGTCAAATTAATGACCATAATGGATTATTATGGCCTGTATGTGGTAGAACAGTGCATTCAGCAAAAGAGTCCCACCACAGAGAAGCACTATAGGAGGCCATTCATACTGACTGTTATTAGGCTTTATAACTCATCAGCCCGGGCTTGGGCAGCATAGATCTGTTTGTAGATCTGCTCATGACTAATGCCCTACAGATGGATTTTTCGGCAATTTGGAAAATCATACTCGGATTGAATTTGTAAATCAAGGGGAACCTCTGTAATAAACAAATGTAAATGTGTCCTGAGTGATAAAACTTTTACATTCAGAAGCCAATAAAATCGCCAAAGTATGTTTCTGAATGTTTGCGTCACATGGTCATAGGATCACATTTAGAGTTGCGTCCAAACAGTCATCACTTTTTTTTTTTCAGTTTGGAAAGCATCATTTTATTTCATATATATAATATATATACAAGACATGAAAGCTGTGATTGGCAGTCAAGTCAAGGTTATTTCACCATACTGATTTCTGAATGCTCTCAAAGTTCAAATATTAGTACTGTGTTTAAATTTGAATAATAACTTTTTTAAATTATAATTTTAATAATAATTTATTTATATTATTTGAGCAGTTGTTTTTGAGCAGTTTTCTGCAAGTTTGTATTTGTATTTGGAATTTAGGGGAAATGTTGCCTATTGTTTATGAAATACAACGCAAATGTTAATTTCTCTAAAAACATAAAAAATTAATATGTCTAATTATTTTGTGATTTGGAAGATGTCTAATGTTTTTATTATTTCATACTTAATTCAGATTTCAATTTTGAAAATTTACGTTTTATGATTTACATTTCTTGGGTTTCCTTATTGAAAAGTGTTTTATATCTTATTTCATTTTTCTTTCGCTGTTTAGAAAAAATTGATGGTTTGAAACATTTTTATTTTGCAATAGAGAAATGAGTTTTCATTTTACACCTTTTTTAATGTTTGTTTCTCAATTCAGAGCAATTCCATTTCGTGTTTTTCCGTTTTATAATTCCTAAAATGTTTGTTGTGATTTGGAGAGTTTCCGGTTCATAATTTTGAAAGTATTTAATATCTTATGTCATTTTTATTTCACAGTTCAGAAAGCTTTACAATTTTGAAAGATTATGTTTTGGAAATCATTTAATATCTTATTTCATTTTCATTTTGCCATTAAGAAACTTTCCGTTTCATTGTTTGCAAAGTTTTTGCTTTGCTTGAATCTTACTTAATATTTGCATTCTGGAAAGTCTTTTTTGCTAACCTCTTCACAGTAAACCAAGTCAGCTTGAAGCGTCGCTTTTAGTCTTCAGTGTTTGTGATTCATCATACTGATCTCTCTCTTTCTCTCCCTCTCTCCCTCTCTAACAGAACGCCGACCCAGTACATGACCTCCTGTTGGACGTGATCACGTGGGTGGGAATATTACTCTCCCTGGTGTGTCTGCTCATCTGCATCTTCACCTTCTGCTTCTTCCGCGGCCTGCAGAGTGACCGCAACACCATCCACAAAAACCTCTGCGTATCTCTTTTCATTGCTGAAACACTCTTCCTCACTGGCATCAACCGCGCTGACCAGCCAGTAAGTTCATAAAACACAAACACTAAAAAAAACATCACTGATCTAGGGTCTAGGGTCTAAAGGATAGCTAACACAAAATGTGCGTAGACAGATGAGCTACAGTCTCTAATTGAACACCAGTGAGGTGGAGCTACAGGGTGTTTCTAATAAAGTGGCCATTGCACATCTACATATGCGTTCGTAAGTTCTGCGCTTTTCTGTAGCTGTTTCTTCACGCACAGTTGAACACTGGCTGCCTCTTAGCAAATCACATTTACATCAGGAGTAGCTCATTGACTCTGCTGTTGTTTACTTCTGCCTTGTTTATTGGCTATTTTACTTAGCTGTGTCTGGTGCTGCCACTGCAAGCACAGTTGAGTTTTATGTAGCCAAGTTTGTGGTTTGTAAGTGTGTGTGTGTGTGTGTGTGTGTGTGTGTGTGTGTGTGTGTGTGTGTGTGTGTGTGAGCGAGATTCTGCTCTGCTGGGAGGATAAATATGTTGTCCTCTTTATAACTCCAAATGAAACTCCACTCAGGATTTTAACATCAGCGGTTTTTTACTGCATAAAAAATTCAGACGCATTACTGCCACATCTAGGCCCCCACTCCCATCCCCACATCTGTGCTGCCAATTGCCTTCTCCACTTTTCACTTTACTCTCTAAGCTAAAAAAACATGCTGCTTTCTAGACAGAAAATCCTAACTGTAGGCTTTTTATATGTAAATATATATTACATATATATATAATATATGTAAATATACAAGCATAGAAATGTGTACTTTTAACCTGTTACACAATAATGTTTGTAAGAGAAGAGGAAATATTTAACTGTAATTTAAACTGTATTGAATTATTAAGTTATCATCATGTGTGCAGTCTTATTTTGTGGAAACAAGGTGGAACAAAAATGTCTGCCTTGCACTTCGGCCACATTTGTGACAGCGTAACAATTAAAAGTATATCTGAAAAGCAAACTCACACCTGTCAATAAAGAATAGAAAATATGAATGGAAATGACTTAGTAAACTATGTAATATAGGTTTTAAGAATTACATCCAAGAACATTGCAAAGTGGAGCCTATATGCCAAAAAGTGCTTGGTCCCCGTAGATTGCCACTTGCAGCTATATATAAAGCTGTCCTAGAATATAACACTGTATTGTCTTGACATAGTTGAATAATGAGAGTTTGATACATGGACGTGACATAAGGTTGTTCCTCCTTAAAAGGAAAATCCGACATTGCTAAAACGGCGCTGTAAAACAGGCCAATCCTAAAACCCCAGAACTGTCATGTAACAGTCTTAACTCATTTTATTCACGCCCCAAAGTTTACATACACCCAGCCCAGTAGCAAAAACCTTTAGAGACTATTGGTAACGACTACTTCAAGAAGATACAGTATAAAACTGAGACTAAAAAGGCAAAAAAACTAACGCTAGGTTTACCAGAGATGGGCTAACTGAGGACGAGTAGAGGAAATGTCACTGCATGCTGTGGCATGAGGAAGCCAGTGAAGCGAGCTGCGTACCGGATGAATGCTGGGCTAAAAGCTAACCATGCACACCATGCAGAGAGGACACACAGACAGCAGCGAAATGCTAGTCTATCCCATGCTAAGCAATTCTAGGCCAGGCTAGGTTTGGCTACTTGGCTCCTCTACAAATGGTACAGCCATAGAGCAGTACTAATTATAGAAGGGTTCAATGGAAAGCTTTACTGCTGCTGAGTTTGCTCAGCTGAAGACCAGTCAGATCGATCTGCGCTTGTTGCTGGCAGGGCGTAGCAGCAGGAGCTGTAGCGCAAGGGCTGTTAAACTCAATGGAGGATCTACAGAGCAGAGAGGGAGATCTGATCAGGAGTTTATTTACATCATGTAACCTCCGCCCTCGGAGTGAATGGACTGATGCTCGGCCCACACAGCTCAGGATAATTGTTATCAGTGGAATAATCAGTGGAATCTGCTGTACTGCGTGGCAAATCCTGTGGTGTGGGCCAGGCCAGGCCCTCTCAAGTGCAAGATTGTTTTACTGGTATGGCTGTAATGAGTAGAACATTGCCAAGCATGATAACAGCAGTAACAATAACAATGGTAATGACAATAACAGCAAGTACAATAGGAACAATGACAACAACAACAATAATAATAATAATAATAATAATAACTAGAAAATGCAAAAGTGTTGCACAGCCTAGGCTAAAACTGTGTTGCTAGGTGGTTGCTATGCTATTCCATTTGATTTGCCATGGTGCGGGTGTGGCTAAGTGGTTGCTAGATGCGTGCTATGGTGTTGCTAAATGGGGGTTACAGTGTTGCTAGGTGGTTGCTATGGTATTCCATTTGATTTGCCATGGCGTGGGTGTGGCTAAGTGGTTGCTAGATGCTTGCTATGGTGTTGCTAAATGGGGGTTACAGTGTTGCTAGGTGGTTGCTATGGTATTCCATTTGATTTGCCATGGTGTGGCTAAGTGGCTACTAGGTACAGACTAGATTGCCATGGTATTGCAAGGTGATTGCTATGATGTTTCTAAGTGTGTGTTACAAAATTGCTTGGTAGTTGCTAATTAGTTGCGATGGCATCTCAAATGGATGCTATGGTATTTCTAGTGTTTGTTGGGGTGTCGCCAAGTGGTTGTTATGGTACCCGATTTGGTTGGTTGGGTGTTTAGTGTTACTAGTGTATTGACATAAGAAGGGTGCATTCCCTTTATTCTTATGGAAAAAAGTTGTTACTACATGGAAACTGTATGTCCTAGCTAAGATAAGCAAGCAGAATATAGAAACAATAAATATATAATAATAATAATATAATATATATATATAAAAATATATATATATAGTCTATCCCATGCTAGGCAATTCTAGGCAAGGCTAGGTTTGGCTACTTGGCTCCTCTACAAATGGTACAGCCATTTAGCAACACCATAGCACGCATCTAGCAACCACTTAGCCACACCCACACCATGGCAAATCAAATGGAATATATATATATATACACACAGTGTGATTTTCTGATTTATTTTTCTCATTTTGTCTCTCATAGTTGAGGTCTACCTATGATGTCAATTACAGGCCTCTCTCATCTTTTTAAGTGGGAGAACTTGCACAATTGGTGACTGACTAAATACTTTTTTCCCCCACTGTATATAATTTTATTTAGTATGTCCCTCTCTTTCTATCCTTCTCTTTCTCTCTATGACTCTCTCCTTCCTCATGCCCCCTGTCTCTCGTCCCTCTGTCTGGTTTCTGTAGAGCAGTAATTGGTCAGTGTCTGTGTTCTCCTGCTGTGTAAATAAACTCTGCAGGTCTCTACAGTGCACTGAAGGGTTAAACAGTGCAGGTCAGGGTTAAACTCCACGGGAGCAGATTTCATTATAAACCCCACTGGGGGTGTACACACCTCCCCCATGGAGAAGCCTTCACCTCTCTGACACACACACACTTACACTTTCACTCTTTCTGGCTGCATTCACATTCACACTCACTCTGGATATTTTCAGCCTCTCTGCCCTTATGGTTCACATGGGTCTGATGGCTTCGCTCAACACAGGAGGCTCAAATCAGTTAGTGTGCAGTCTGAACTGTAGAGTTGAACATTTCCCAGTCCGATTGAATCCACACTTGTGAGTGCAGTTTTAAATCTGACTTAAATGAGATTGTCTTAATCAGATTGAATCCATATGTATAAATTGTTTAAATCTAAAAAAAAAAAGATCTAAAAAAGATCTTCACAACAAGATTGAATCCACATTTTCAAATTCAAATGTCTCAATCTAAATCTTCTCAACCAGAGTGAATTCACATTTGTAAGTGTTTTTTTAAATCAGATTCAAACAGATCTTTTTAATCAGACTGAAATCACATTTGCAAGTGATTTCAAATGTAATTTAAATGAGATATCCCCAACCAGACTGAATCCACATTCATAAGTGATTTCAAATCTAATTTAAAGGAGATATCCCCAACCTGACTGAATCCACATTTGTAAGTGGTTTCAAATCGAATTCAAATCAGATATTTTACACCAGACTGAATTCAAGAATTCACAGTTGTAAGTAGTTTCAAATCTGATTAAAATCAGATCTCTGGACCAGATCATATGTACAAAATTCATCATTCATTCAGACAGTGTGGCAAGAACACCCAGGAGCTCCAATAAATGTTTCATCTAAGAGTTATGATTAAGTATTTGTTGTATTTTGTCAGTGTCACACAAACCTTGTATCTCCCAAATGGCAACTTCATTTAAAAATGAAAAGGCCTTCTTAATTTTTTTATTGAGGTCAATGTATGCATAATATAAATGCATCCATAAAACCATTGATTAGTGTCAGTTATCAAAATTCTTGAATTATCAATATTGTATTATCAAATATATCATTAACAAAGTCTCTTTGACACTGATAGCTGAGATACAGTCCATACAGTATGTTTACATTTTTATTTTCTCTCTCTATTTGCAGTTCATACTCTGGAATATATTTCACATTAATTCACATTTTAGCTGCCTGTCTGAACAGTAATGAATTTAAATGTGAATTCCCTGGGAAATAAATACATGCCCCCAGGAATTCACAAATAAACAGTTTTTGCACATTTATTGCAAACCAAAACTACTGTTTTAGTTTTGCCTTTGAAGTGAAGCAGCGTCTGATCACCTAATCATCAGTGTCTGGCTCTGTTAAGCTTCCTGCTGAACTTCCACAAGCTCACTCATTCACACCACTGACTTCTAATCTCTGGAGAGACGCTTTCCAATACAGTGGCTGCATGCGCTGAGAAGAAATCCAGCTCAGTAAGGCGTGACTGCCTGAGCAGAAACAATTCGAGCAAATCATCTGTTGCTGTTATTATTTTTATTTTGGTTATTGTTTACCACAAACGGTGAGCAGTAAACCAAGACTGGATTTGAATTCCTGTACTTTAACACTAGTACACACACACCTCTTACACACATGGATGGTTATTGCCTTTAATAAGGAATAGAAATAATAGGCACTGCTCCACCTCTTAAAAGGCAGTCTTATTATTCAGTTATTAGTGTCTTCTGTTAGGCTGTTTTTATTCTGCCTTCATTTATGCAAATATCTTTGCCTTTGAGTTACAAGTGTGCTTTGTAAACAAATCTCCCTTACTGATAAATCATAAACCCTATTATTCAGTAACTACTGTGAATTGTTCAGTAACTTTCACAAATTATCTGATAACTACAAAAATGTAATTTATAACCACTATGAATTATTTAGTAATGACTATTATTATTATTCCATAGCTACTATGAATGGTTCAGTAGCTACTATGAATTATTTGGTAACTAGAATGAATTATCTAGTAATTACTAAAAATGATTCCTTTACCACTATGAATTATTCAGTAACGACTATCATTATTCCATAACTACTATAAATGGTTCAGCAGCTACTGTAAATTATTATTTGGTAACTAGTAAGAATGATCTAGTAATTTATTTACTACAAATTATTCCATAACCACTATAAATAATCCAGTAACTACTAGAAATTATAGTACTATAAATTCAGTTTTATTCTGTAGCTACTATGGATTCATTAGTAACCACTATGAATTATTCAGTAATTACTATTATTAGTGTTTTATCTAGTAATTAGTATGAATTATCTAGTAATTTAATTACTACAAATGATTCCATAACCACTATGAATTATTTAGTAACTACTATGAATTAATTAGTAACCACTATGAATTATTCAATAATTACTATGACTGAATCCATTTCCACTATGAATTATTCAGGATCTACAATGAATTATGCAGTATCTACTACAATTGATTCACTAACTATTGTTAATGATTCTTTAATTTACAATTGTGCCATGCATAATTCAGTGTCATCTATGAATTAATCAGTTTTAACCAATATAGATGATAGTAGATATTATGAATTATTTAGTAGCTACTACAAATGTATCTATACACATATATTAATAATTGATGAAATACAAATTAATTTGTAATTTGAATTAATGCACAATAATTATGAACTTTAATTGAACTACTATGTATTGTTAAGTAACTACTTTAGTATTTACTATAAGTGTATCCACTATGGATTAGCTACAGTATAACTAACATTCAGTAGCTATTATGAGTTTTTTATCATCTGTGAATTTATTCGTAGCCACTGTGAAGTGCAACATTTTAATCTAGAAATCTTTCTACAATCTAAGCCAAGATAGCTGCAGGCTCTGAGTAAGTAAACTGAGAAGCTTGCCCAACCTAGCAACAGCAGCTACAGATGGACAGATCTGTGAGCGGACTATGTACATTGTCAGCGGTACATTAAAGTGTGTGTATAAGATGTGCCTTATAAAGCTGTAATGCACCGGACATGTGTTGGCTGTGTTACTGTAATGGATGTGCGCCATGGATGATTGATGAGTCTTAAACTTTAGTGTTTTAATGTGATTACAAACATGAGGGAAAACGCACACCATCCATCAGTGTCCACTTAGCCTGGCGGCTTTTACAGTTTACAGTGTGTGTATACATGCATGTGTGTGTGTGGGCTCTTTCCAATTTACTGCCACTAATAATTAAGACGGTTAACTTTCATTGAACCTTCTCGTAAGTGTGTGTATGTGTGTGTGTTATGTGTTTCAGATCGCCTGTGCCGTGTTTGCGGCCCTGCTGCATTTCTTCTTCCTGGCCGCGTTCACCTGGATGTTTCTGGAAGGCGTTCAGCTCTACATCATGCTGGTGGAGGTGTTTGAAAGTGAACACTCAAGGAAACGTTATTTTTACCTGACTGGTTACGGCATTCCCGCACTCATAGTGGCCGTTTCTGCTGCGGTGGACTACAGGAGCTATGGGACGGAGAGAGTGTGAGTACTTTCCCATGTCTCCAATATATTATATATACAAATAAAGTAAAAGATTTTGGGGTGGGTTTGGGACATGTGCTTATAATGCCAGTTTATTTAGTAGTGCACTGGCTCTGGTTCTGCATGGTCCAGGCAAGTCTGCATTTCTTGGTTTACCATCTGAACAGTGGCTTTCTTTCTGCAACTCCATCTGTCAAACCTGCAGCTCTAACCTAGCCAACATTCTTATGTGGGGCTCCCATGCGTGGAACATGGGCTAGGTTGGTTTCAGGTAGGCATGGCCTCTGAGTGGACTTGTACATAGTTTGTTACTGGAACCGAGTTGCAGCCTGCCTCAATCTCACATGGGTCCCATGTAGGTGTACAATCCAAATAGGACCCATGCTTAACCCCTTCCTGATTCCATCACTGACCCAGGTGGGCATGGACAAAACCTTCTGGTTCCCAGTTGGGCTACCCATACAGGACCTGCATGGGCATGTTAGCTGGGAAGCCTTCTTATCGCACTCCTTACAAAGACTGGGTCCAGTGGTCTTAATTTACTTCCATTGCTACAGACCACCTGTACATTGTTAACTCATGACCTTTCCCCTAAAAAGGCCCTTTTTCTTACTAGTCACTAGTTTCATATTTTAGATAATTTTTTTTCTTCTCTAAACCTTTGACAGTTGACTTCTTGCCTTTGTATCGTTTTAAGTCACTGGATTTTGTACCATTTCAGGTTCTTTGCTGCACTTGCACTGCTAAAACTGGACAAATTGGGGGGTTCTAAAACTTTTAACCTGTAGATTACAACTACACCATGTTGCCAGAAGTTTGTTGACACATTTCCATCCAGTGTTTCATCCAAAATTAAGGGTATCGAAAAGGAGTCTGCCCCGTCTTTTCTGCAGTGATGGCTTCTGCTATTTGGGAAAGGCTTTCCTCTGGACCGCGGAGCGTTCCTGTGAGGATTTGATTGCGCTGAGAGCATTAGTAAGGTTAGGTACTGATTGGCTGATTAGTTGTGGATCGCAAAGGGCACTCAAACTTATCCCACAGGTACTGGATGAAAGTTTGAACACATTTTTCTTGACAAGGCCTCACACCTTGATTAACAAATTAGGCCTGAGGCGTGTCACCAGGTGTGATTAGGAGCTGTTCGCTGAATCAAAGTTCTGAACTTTATAAATTCTGGGAATCTTGCACCCTCGTCAAACGTCAATGATTGAAGTATGCTGCAGAATATCTATACAAGCCAGATGAGTTTTGGAGACAAGTGCTGTGGACAGATGAAGTCATAGTAGAACTTAGCGGCCACAATCAGCAAAGGTACATTTAGAGAAAAGGAACTGCATTTCATGTGAAGAAGGCCTTGCCAACTGTGAATCATAGGGGTTGATGCATTGGGGTTGTGTTTCTGCCAGTGGCGCTGGCTGTATTACACAGGTGGCATCTGCAACAGGCTAATGATTCAAAATGTGTCTCAACATCTACCATTAAGTACCTGAAGAGACACCAACTGAGGATGTTGGAAAGGCACTCGCAGTCTCCTGACCTAAGACATCACCAGCAGATCCTTTAAGGCCTGTACGCAAGGTGAGGTGGGGGCTCCATGAATTGCATTAATGAGCCTTAGGAGCCCATGACCCCATCACCAGTTCACCGGTTGTCCTTTCTTGGACCACTTTTTTAAGGAACTGACCTGGCTGCCTGCTGTTTTGGAGATGTTATAATATCCAGTCGTCTAGCCATCACAATTTGACACTGGTCAAAGTGTCTCAGACTCTTATGCTTGCCCATTTGTCCTGGTTTTAACACCCTCATCACCCTTAAAATCTGATCGTTCACTTGCTGCCTAATATTTAGATCCCACCCCTTGACAGATGAAGATAATGAATGTTATTCACTTCACCCGTCAGTGGTGCTAATGTTATGGCCGATGGGTGTATATATTACAATTAGAGAGTGTGTGTATGTGTTTAATTCAATTATGGTACAGAACCAAAGGCGAAGCCCCATCTCTCTATACTACAAAACCAGCAACACCTGCCTCTGTGTATTGCTCCAGGCATATGTGTGTGGGGAGAGCGACCGTGTGTGTATATGTGTGTGTGTGTGTGTGTGTGTGTGTGTGTGTGTGTGAAAGGGAGAGCTCATTAGCAACAGTCCAAATCAAACAGAACCACAGGGAGGTGATGACCAGAGAGCCAATTTCACTATTAGCCCACACATACACTCGCTCTCTCTCTCTCAGACACACACACACTTGCTCGCACATATATCCAGTATATCCAGCCTAGAGAATGAAATAGGATCGAGCCAGATTGCAGCATAGAAGAAAGCCTTTTCTTCTGAGTGTACTGAAACACACACACACTCACAGACACACACACACACACACATACACACAGAAAACCACATTCACACGCACATACACATAGGAAAACACATTCAGACAGAGACAGAAATAGAAACACAGAGGCATAAACTGTCACAGCACAAAGACAAGGGATCGCATCGCAACACACACATATGCATGCCCACACACACACACACACACACACACACACATAACACTGCAGACACTTATTCTCCTTCTCTGATCTGTATTCCACATAACTCATAATAACTGCTTAGCCAGGCTTTGAAGACATATTGCAGCTGGCTGTAAAGTGGAGTGTGTATATTTGTGTGTGTGTGTGTGTGTGTGTGTGCATGCATGTGCATGAACACACTTTGATCATCCGCTGCACATCTATTTCTTTTGTTCGTAACTGTTCTCCTGAGCGATTCGCATCTCGACCAGAGAGAAAGAGAAGCTGCATGGGGCATTTCTTTACACCACCACAGTTCATTGAAAAACTACATGTCCAAATGTTTGTGGACACCCCTTCTAATGAATTCATTTAGCTACTTTAAGCTGCACCCATTGCTGACACAGATGTGCAAATGCACACACACACACACACACATACACACGCACACAAACATTGTCTAGTCCCTGAAGGCAAGTACTGCCAATAGAACAGGACTCTCTGGACCTAATAAACACAGATCTGTTGACCCCATGCTTAATGCCAGGCATGGGCTAGAAGGGTATAAACTGTGGAACTGGGGTAAAACTTTGTAGAATCCAATACATAGGTTGCAAAAGTTGAGGAGTTGAGGAGTTGAGGATGAGGTGGGATGATGCTCTTCCAACATTCTGGCCTCCCTAAGCTCTCTGATTGCAATCAAATCCTCACAGCAGTGCTTCAAAATCTAGTGGAAAGCCTTCTTCCCTGGACAGTAGAGACAGTTACTCCAACAAAAGCAGGATCAACCCTTTTATAAAACCCTTGATTTCAGAAGAAACGATTAATGAGCAGGTGTCCCAATACTTTTGTCCATGTCGCGTGTATGGAGCTAAAGTGCACTGTGTTAATTGTCCCTATTATTCAAGTGAAGCTAATTAGCTCTATGTAAATTTCTGTTGACCCGCAGGCAGTTAGCAGTGTGTAGAGTTGTTGGGATAACTGTGTAGAATTGCGTGAAGCTGCAATTATCCAATTGTGAATTGATGGGCAATGCGCTGTGTGTCAGGGCCATTTGTGTGTGTGAGTGTGTGGAAAAGGATTTGGTGGGAGTGATGGCGGCTCTAATGCAGCGGAAATTAGCGGCTGAATAATTTAATGAGCGCTCATGTATCAGCCCCGTGTGGGGGGTTCGCGTGGCAAGAGAAGAATTCTGAGCCTTTCCAACTGCCTACTGATCTGACCTCCATCATATCGCTGCACTCACACACACTTACAGAAGGCTGAGGTTGGCGCGGTTGCCAGGTTGAACACTAATCCTCGTCTTTTCTTTTATTCAGGTGCTGGTTGCGTTTAGACACGTACTTCATCTGGAGTTTTATTGGGCCTGCCACCCTCATCATCATGGTAAACACCTCTTAATTAACCCAGTGAATTAGCATACATATCCCATAATTCCCTTTAAGCCAGGCATACACTGTGCGATTTATATGCTCACGGTGGATAAAAGTAGTCGGTCTAACTGACATGCTGTGACTTGTATAACACAGCCCATAGGCAGAGTTCTGTCTAAATACAAGCATTCAGTTCTGAAGAATACTGCACCCTGTATATCAAAAATGTTGAGAAAGCACGTAGCTTGGATAACTGGTGCCATGCTGTGTGTGGAAATTCCACAAACAAAAGGAGATGTATCTGGACCCGCATGTGGTAGGGAGGATGCTACAGCTTGACCAATGCAATCTACAATGCACTGTACAATGTGCAGCTTTCAGGAAAACATGTTGAGAATGTTGTTATTGTTGAAAAATCGACTTGCGAAACTGCTCAGACTGTGACAAATCCTTCTGGTAATCTCACTGCTCACTCAGAGCTCGTTTGGACAGTTTATTGGGCATCACTTCCCCTTACATTCTGCACATCAAACGACAGTCAATTGAGTGAAAATTCGTGCCGATCCTAAAATTCAGTTTTGTTGAGAAATCGGCTCGCAAGACTGCTCAGACTGTGAGACGAGTGTCCAAATTTTTTGACGTGAAAAATCCATCGGGTAATCCCAATGCTCACTTAGAGCTCGTTTAGGCAGTTAATTGGGCATCGACAGCCAATCAAGCGTAAATTTGGACAGATCCTGAAATTAGATTTTTGTTGAGAAACCGCCTCACAAGACTGCTCAGACTGTGAGACTAGTGCCCAAAGTTAAAAATCCATCCTGTCATCCGACTGCTCACAGGGAGTTCGTTTGGACAGTTAATTGGGCATCGCTTCCCCTCTCACACTGCACGTCAAATGACAATTTGGTCCGATCCTGAAATTCAGTCGGCTTTGAACAAATCGGATTTAAGATTGCTATCTCTTGCTTTTTAATTTGCGTGTACATTTTTACTCATGCAAGTGGTATTTGAGAGTAAATGCCTTTAACCAACTCCTAGTCTAGCATGTCCACGCAAAAACAAGCACCCAGAGACAGTAGTCACAGTAATAGTTAAGTACTGTTCTTTGTACTTTCTGCTCTTTTAAGATCCACAGCATTAATAATGTATGATTCAGGCCAGGGAAGGGAGACTGCACATTTTTATGACCTGATATGTGTGTTTGTGTGTTTTCTCCCAGCTGAACGTCATCTTCCTGGGCATCGCCCTGTACAAAATGTTCCACCACACAGCCATCCTGAAGCCTGACTCCGGCTGCCTGGACAACATTAAGTAAGTGTAACTACAGCGAAGTGTTTGTGGTGCCATTTAGGCTGTATGTCTCTAGGCATGTTAACAAGGCTTTTTTCCTCCTGCTGTTCAGCTTTCTTAACAAACAGGGGACGTGGAGAGGTTTAGGTTTGATTAGGTTTAGGTTTAATGTTTAGATTAAGGATAGGGTTAGATTTTAGGGTTGTTTTAAGGTTTAGGTTAAGGTTATGGTTAAGGCTAAAGTTATAGGCTATAGACAATCATTTACATTCATTATTATTGTTCTTCGAATGTTAGGTGTGCATCTATGAGGCATCTACAATGAACGAAGTGTTACCTGTAAGGGTAAGAGTGTGGTAGTTTTATTACCATGAAAATAAAGGGTTATAAACTTTGCAATTTCTTATTAGTATTAGTTTATTCAAATTGGAGTTCGCTATTTTTTATTAACATTACAGAAAAAAATGGGACATAAAGTTTAGCATTAAAGAAAAAGTGTGTGAAAGTTTAGTAATTCTTATTAGCATTAGTTATTATCTTCATAACTCCATATAATTTAGTCATTATACTTATTAGTATATTAGTATTAGTATACATTTTATATATTTTGTATTAACGTTATTTTTTAGCCCATTAGCATTATAGTTCCTATAGTACCTTTTGTATTATAATGAAATAAAAACAGGTGCTTTGGTTATAGGGTTTGATGTTTCTCATTAGCATTTAAGATTTGATCTTATTAGCATTAATTTACTGTTTACTACCAAGAAAGTAAAATGAGCCATATAGTTTGGTGTTTATTAGCATTACTGTTTTATATTTTATAACACTAAAATAAAGGGAGTACAGACCTTAATATTTCCTTTGGTATATTAGTATTAAAGTTATTAACTGATAAGCATTAGGGTATACTGAAGTATAAAGAGGGCTTAGAGCTTAGAGAGGTGGGACATAGGGTCGTTTGGTTTTCCTAACTTTAAAGAGTTTGGTGAGACACAAAGTTTAGGTATTTCTTATTAGCACTGATGGTTGGGGGGAAGAGTGAGTTGTATTTCTTGTTGGCCTTAAAGCAATGCAGAGTTTGGTGTTTTTCTTTAGCGTTAAAGGGAAGCACAATGTTTCCTCTTAGCATTAAAAGATGAGGGCATAAAGTTAGCTGTTTCTCATTAGCATTAAATTCTGAGAGTTGCAGGTATTCCGCAGGTCGAGCAGCATTATGGGTAGAGTGAAGAGGCATTGGGCCAAGGAGAGAGGCTCAATCCGCTAGCATTAACCTCGGCCATCTACACCTGCATGAATATTCATGAGCGTCCGCCAGAGGCTGGCCACTCAGGAGAGGCCGAGAGCTATAATGACTTCACGAATATGCAGATTTATTGATGTTGCTGCTTTGGAGGTGTAACAAAATGGGGGATATTCGAGTGTGTGTGTGTGTGTGCTGCCCAGACTGCTAAATATGATATGATGGTGCTGTGGAAGGGTTGGAATTTTACTGGGAACAAAGTAGGCACTCTTCCGTGTGCATGTGGTCATGGCTCAGGTCCTCGAGCAGAGGGAAGTCTCTGCGGGAAAGGGGTTGTGCAGAGCTGTCTGCAAAGCTTTCTGACTGACAGCTCTTTCAGCCAATCACTGCAGGAGGTTTTCAGGCACAGGGAGACGATGTGACATATCTATATCTCAGTCACACAACCAGAACCGGAATGTCTTCCGAATCTCCAAAGAACAGTGATTAGAAAATTATAGTAAACTTCTTTAGTTCTTAAGTGATGCCACAGAAGAACCATGTTCATCAATAGAGATGTCACATCTCTATTACAAAAATGTGTTCGAAAGTGATTCTCTTCTATGACATTGTTCGAAGAACGCCTTTATTTTTATCAGTATATTGAGGAAAGAGGTTCCTATGTACATGGTTTCGATTCCTAGGTCCACTTTGCTAGCTCTTGAGCAAAGCCCTTAACTCAGCTCCAGGGGAGCCATAGCATGGCTGACCTTGTTCTCTGACATGCAAAGTTTTGCAGGCTTGGTTGTTAGAGTTCAGGTTAATTGATCACAAGATCATGGGTTTAATACCTGGGTCCAGTAAGCTGCCACTGTTGCGCCCCTGAGCAAAGCCCTTAATTCTGCTCCAAGGGTGCCATAGCATGGCTGACCCTGTGCTCTAAGCCTGGCTTTTTAAACTGGGACCTGCAAAGTTTTGGACTGTGAGTTTTATACAGGGAAAAAAAAACAGGCAAAATGCAGGTATTAGTGAACAATAACTTATATGAATGATAAATAAATCATTATCTAATAGTTTATTAATAATCCTGTAAATTGTCTGTAAAAAAAAAACAAAAAATTGTATTGCGTACTCAACAAATGAAGACGTCCACGCTCTGAGGCAGCAATGCAACCCCAAGCCATGAGTGAGACTTCTGTGGTCTATTGGTCATGGTTCAGTCATTGACCTAGATATCAGTCATACCTCCAGAACATCCAACATAGGGTGCAGCACTGACATGTCCATCACACACATGCACTGTGGCACTGTGAGTCTTTTCAACATGCTACATGCATTGCTGACTGTGGTGTCGTCATACCTCCTGTAGGGCTGTGGTGATTTGTTAAGGTTCCAAACCTGGCTAGAGCTCCCCCATGCGGTTGAGAATTTAGTAAAGCTGTGTCAGCAACTCCGCCTTATATTATGATAAAATAGAGGGGATTTTTTTTCCTTTATTGTGTAGCGGTGGGTGGCGACCTTCTGAATGTAGAAAGGAGAAAAGTCTCTGATTGGCTCTGTTGTCACTGAGTCCTGCCTCTGCAAGTTCGTTATCAACCCTGTAACGACCATTTTTCAATAGAGGTTTAGAGGCGAGGAGACTTGCTGATATTGAGGGTGGGTCTACTCTTTGAAGAGGCCGAGGTCTGACCTTAGCATTTATGAAGTCGGTCAGGGTCTTGCAAAAACCTTGAATCTTAATTATTGCCGTTTTTCACTTTTTGACATATTCTGAATCTGAAGCGTTTTTTTTTACATTGTGTCTGATTTTCATGACAAATGGACCAATAGAAATGCTCCTAAAGGTAATACAGTCTTTTTTCCATTGAAATTTAGTTTTTTTTCCTCCTCCTGCAAAGTTGCCGTTTTGAAGATACAAGGTTTTTACATCTCCTGCGTTCCTCTTACCATTTAACATTTTAACTTCCTGCCTCCTCAATCAGTATGCTGAACTGCACCACAATATCTCGTTCATGTTTTTCAAAAGTACTCTGTACAAACACGTCTGCGATGAATTAGCTAAAATGACCCCGTTTTAGAGCCGAGGAACTATCGACAGCAGCACAAGAGAAGCCGCTTCGGCCCGTTCTGATTAATTAGGCAGCCTGCAAGGTGTCATTACGTTCCCAATCCTCCCTTTGATAACGTCTTAGATGGAATTGGATAATTTCGTAATCAGACGTCCTATTCATGCTGATAATTAGATGATTACAGTCTACTGTTTCCATGCCGCTATTTCACCCGTCGCCGTTTAAGAATTTCAGGTCCGTTTGATTAGGAGCTCAAAGAGGAGGAGAAGACAGGGAATAAAAACAAAAACAAACTGAGTGCCAGTGTGTGTGTGTGTGTGTGTGTGTGTGTGTGTGTGTGTGTGTGTGTGTGTAAGGTGTCCTCGGTTCTCTGTTTGTATGGCTGTATTGACTTGTGCGTGGGCTTTTTCTATGATATGATTTATAAAGCTATTTGAAACAGCAGCAGTATAAAGCGTGAACAGGGCCCACGGCCCAATAAGGTCGCGACCTTTCTGTCACCCTGCTAAATCCAGACGTATGCCTTAGTTTCAGGGAGTGAACGGTGTGTGTGTGTGTGTGTGTGTGTGTGTGTGTGTGTGTGTGTGCAGACCATGTGTGTGTAAAGGGAGCTTTATCGCGTAGAGGACAGTGGCCCATGGGTCAACATCTCAACAGTGGTGGTAGTGGAGGCTAGGGCTGAGCGATAAGGCCATGGAATCTTATCGAAGTATTCTTTTCCAGTTCCTTCAGGATTATTTTGGACACCCTGGTCATTTTTTTAGGCTGTATTTTACTCCCCGGCATCAAAAAAACACCAAAATGTGATTCCTATTAACTCCTAAACGTACCTTTAAAGCTTGCGTTTTCTGATGAACATCAGCATTTTGATATGTTCCCACTGATTGACATCTCATTTGAGTAGACTATAAAAAAAGTACCACCTGAAAATAGTGTACGGAATTATCATCTGGAGGGGGGTATTATGCATCGGCCAATAACGTTAGTACAAAATGTTCAACCCCGTCACAATGGTTGTCACAGAGTCACTTTTTTGATCTTCGCAAAGGACATCCGTTCCTGAGAATGACTCTCGGGCTCCTTTTAGTGAGGTAGCTAGTCTAATGATATCAGAGCTGTGAGCTCATCTGAAGGAACATCTGTTCTCTGCTCTGTCCCTGTCTCTGCTTTTACTCTGATGTATCTAATCTCTGCTATGTCACCTCTGTGTCTCTACTCTGTGTCTGCCTCTGTCTCCGATATGTCCCTGCCTCTGTTTCCGATCTGTCCCTGTCTCTAGTCTGCTCATACAGTAGTGTTTGCTAGTGTCGTGGTGTTCTTGGAAGGACTTCTTCTTGAAAGGAGACTCGTGACCACTGTCTTTCAATTCCAATGATGAAACATTTTATTCAAAAGTACAGTGTGGAGAGAGCCTGCCAATTCTCAGTGCCCCTCTGCTCTCTCTCCCTAGACAGAGGAGCATCTCACATTTTATACCCTTCTACAGGTCATGTATTGTTGCACTATTTCCATATATAGGATGTCACTGTTTAGCTCCATGAGGGGTGTAAATCAATTGTCACATACTATGTTTGTTCAGTTCATGTATGGCTTTACCAAATTAGGCCTGGGAATGGTTCATGCTCTCCCATTTAAGGCTAACCCATGGGCCTCACCATATTGTCTCTCGACTCCATACCATTCCTTTAGATCTATAAATACCCGCAGAGCCAATGTATATACACTACATTAGCATAGAAATGCATCTGCCATTAGCGTTAGCGCAAAACTATCAACCCCGTCACAATCCACCCACAATTCACTTTTTTTGTATGTGACAGGCTTAAATGGTTGTCAAAGAGTCACTATTTTGATCTTAACAAAGGACATCCATTCCTGAGAATGAGCCCTGGGCTCCTTTTGGTGAGGTAGCTAGTCTGATAATGTCAGAGCTGTGAGCTCATCTGTAGGAAAATTCGTATTCAGTCTCTGTCCCTACTCCGTCTCTGCTGTGTGCTGTTCTCTGCTCTGTCCCTGTCTCAGCATTTGCTTTGATGTATCTTATCTCTGCTATGTCACTTCTGTGTCTCTACTCTGTGTCTGCCTCTGTCTCCGATCTGTTCATACAGCTTATCTGTAGGAAAATTCATATTCTGTCTCTGTCTCAACTCTGTCTCTGCTGTGTCCCGTTTTCTGCTCTGTCCTGTTCTCTGCTCTGTCCCTGCCTCTGTCTCTTTACAGTAGTCTGCTTTGTCGTATTGCATTCCCTATCTCTGTCTCTGTCTCTATTCTGTCCCTGCTCTGTCTCTGCCTCTGTCTCTTTACAGTAGTCTACTTGGTCTTATTGCCTTCCCTATCTCTGTCTCTGTCTCTATTCTGTCCCTGCTCTGTCTCTGCCTTTGTCTCTTTACAGTAGTCTACTTGGTCTTATTGCCTTCCCTATCTCTGTCTCTGTCTGTACTCTGTCTCTGCTTTGTTCCTGCCTCTGCTTGTGCTTTTGCTCTGATTCATCTCATCTCTGCTCTGTCCTTGCATCTGTCTCTGCTTTGTCTCATCTATGTTATGTCTCTGCTCTGTCCCTATTTCTAGTCTGCTCGTACAGTATGCTGTATCTGCTGTATGCTCTGTATCTATCTGTGGTCTGCTCTGTCCTTGTCTATACTATTTCTCTGCTTTTGCTCTGATTCATCTAATCTCTGCTCTGTCCTTGCATCTGTCTCTGCTCTGTCTCTGCATTTGCTCTGCTTTGTCTCATCTATGTTATGTCTCTGCTCTAGCTCTACGTCTAGTCTGCTCGTACAGTGGTTGAATAGTTGTTAAATAGTCACTTTTTTGGTCTTCAACAAGGACATCCATCCAGCTAGTTTGATGGAAAATCTTATTCCGCATCGTTAACGACCTTGTCATTCTGACTTGTCAAATAATTGCATTATGAATAGCGACGGCTTCCGTTTAGAGCACTCTTGTTATCTTCTTATCACGCCAGACCTGGCAGCCACATTTCAGCCAGGCTGATCAGAAGGCTAGGTAATAAAGCAGGTTTGATCCGCATACTTCACACACACACACACACACAAACACACACACACAGCGAGGATTTGGGTTTAATAAGCAGAGAGCCGTTCCAGAGATGGCCAGTTCTGCTTCCTCTCATTATTAAGCCTTAAGTGGGATTATGCTGCCAATATGTGCCCCAGTTTTGGGAGAACCTGTGTGTTTACTGAGAGCTTCATCATCCTACGCAATACTCAGGAATGTCTTAACTTCTGCTCATTACGGCCGTTATGACTCTGCTGTGGTGTAACACATACGGATCCTGTTGGGCCCTGAGCTAATTTTCACTCCAGACCTGACTCTAATGAGTCTGTTATGAAACACGCTGCATCCTGAATGTCTTCAGAGCTGCATCACACTCAGCCGCCAGAGTGTTTAGCTCTGTAGGGGCTTTCTGATGATTCAGCTAAGCTCAGTTTCACAGGCCTGCTCTGCCTCTGTTCTTGCCTCGGTCTCTGACTCTGCCTCTGATTTTGCTCTGCTCTATCTCTGCCTCTTTCTTTTGCTGATTTATCTCATCTCATCTTTGTCTCTGATTTTACCTCTGCTTTGCTCTGCTCTGTCTTTTTTCTGCGATGTCTGCAATGCCATGTCCCTTTTACTGGTTTGCTTTGTCCTTCTCTCTGCTTTGTCATATTGCATTCCCTATCTCTGTCTCTGTCTCTGCCTGCCTCTGCTTTGTTTCCTGCCTTTGCTTTTGCTTTGCACTGTCTCTTCCCTCTCTCTGCTGCCTCTTTGTCCCTGCCTCTGTCTCAGTTTTTGCTCTGATGTATCTAATCTCTGCTATGTCTCTGCTCTGTCCCTGCTTCTGTCTCTGCTTTGTCACATCTATGTTATGTCTCTGCTCTGTCCCTGTCCCCTGGCCCTGCTCTACTCTTTTGGTTTTTAGTACCACAAGTTTTTGTCTCTGCTCTGCCATGTCTCTGCCTCCAGTTTGCACTGACCTCTGTCCCTGCCCTGGCCCTATGTTGTCTCATCTCTGTCTCTTTTCTGTTCTCCTGATTTGTTGCTGCTCTGTCTGTTTCTGCTCCGCCCCTATCTCTGCTCCATCTCTGTCTCTGTTCTGCCATGTCTTTGCCTCCACTTTGTCCCTGTCTTTGTCTCTGCTCTTTTTGTTTTTCTGCTCTCTCATCTCTACTATTTGTTTCTGTCTCTGTCCCTGCCTTTGTCTGTGCTTAGCCATGTCTTTGTCTCCGTCCCTGTCCTGCATGTCTCAGTTCCTCTCTGATGTTTCTAACTGCTGTGGTTATGATGCCGCATCACCGTTTGATTTCTTTTCTTGCTCTTTTTATCTGTATTTTCTTTCTGTCTTTTGTTGCTATAAATAATTCATTAGTCTTGTTAGTTCTTTTTGTCTTTCTGTCTTTTCTCGTGGTATGTCATGTTGCTTTTTGTTTGCTTGCTTGCTCTTTATCTTTTTTTTGTGCATGTGTATGTTTTTCTCTGTTTTGTCTCATTTAGATATCAGTATTATGACGGCCGCGTTGTAGTGGAGTGGCACCGGTAAGACACTCTGCATTTTATGTTCCTGCTCATTTGTTAGCTTGTCTTTTTGTGAACTTTGTGTTTGGCCTGTCTGTACCCATTACTCAGCCTCTGTCTCCGTCTCTCTCTCACAATCAATAGAAACCCTCCCACTGTACACAGCACAAGCTTTTCCACTCTAACAAACTGCTGCCGGTCCGGGCGTGTGTTGTCTTTGAGAAAAATACAAAAGTCAGTTAGCAAGGCCGTGCTCTGTCTGGTGAAATCGTCAGCTGAGTCTGAGAAAGGAGAGGTTAATGAGAGGGTGACTGCTGAAAAATAAAGAAGGTAAAAATGTCCGATAATCAATGGAGCTCAGATTCTTACATATTTCTTCTCCCTAAACAAGGGCTGTCCAGACTAGAGCTTTATTGATTGAACAAAACATTGGACTTTGTTGCACATGTTGGATGTAGATCTTCAGCCTTTACCCTTAAATGTGTAGGATGTGTATGATGTGGATAACAGACCGTAATCCTAGTTACTGTCCTGGTTCAAAGTCAGATTGGCTTGTGGGAAGAAACTCCTCCTCATCCTCTCTGTGATTGAAAGCGCTTCCCTGGCCGCAGAACAGTCAGGTCCTTCACAATCTTCCTCGTCTTCGTTCAGCAACACTTGTTGCAGAGGGACTGCAGGTCAGGACGTTCAGTGCGGATGATATTTCAGCGGTTTTATCTTCGGATGTGAAGAGGCATCTCACTTCCTTTGCTTCGTTCTCTATCTCCGTCTGTCTCTCGTTAGCTCTGACTGACTCGATTATCGCCGTCATTGGAATGCAGATTCATCTCACGCAGGCATTCACAAGATTACGGAACAAATTGCCTCAAATTTCCCTTAATTATTCCAAATGTGTTTGAGACACTTGCACAGTAATTCGCTTTAATTTTTCATATTTAACCCCGGACTATTAGCCCAGCGGCAGCTCTACCTGAGACAGAGAGGGAGAGAGTGAGTAAGAGAGGACGGATAAGTCATTGGTTATTCAGAAGCTGAAGAGTCTCAGTCTTTTATTTTGTTTAAAGTCCCGGCAGGAAGCCTTCTTACCGTATTAGGTGATGACTGTCAAATTCAATTAAACTTCAGATGCGCCCTTAAAAAAATCCTCTTTTTTCATCCTGCATTAGTGTGTGTGTTTATGAATCCATGTGTGTTCATTTATGGGTGTATGAGATGGGTATACAGTGCTGACAGTCACAACAGTTCACTAATTTCATTTATTTAATTTTCAGCCATTACGTACAAATCCACTATAGGTCCAAATGTTTGTGGACACCCCTTCATATGAATGCATTCAGCTATATTAAGGTGCACCCATTACTGACACAGATGTGCAAATGCATACACATGCACATGCTCGTTTAGTCCCTGGAGAGAAGTACTGTCAATAAAATAGGACTCTCTGGAGCAGATAAACCTGAACCCGATGGTCCCCATGCCTATTGCCAAGAAAGGTCTAGAGGAGTATAAAGCCCCCAATCATTGTGGAACTGTATTCTTTGGAAGGATGGATGGTGCTCCATCCAGTACTTTTGGGATGAGTTGAAGAGTTGGTTGGAGGATGAGGTGGAATGGTGATCACCCAACATCCTGACCTCACTGAGTCTCTTGTCGCTGAATGCAATCAAAATCTCACAGCAATGCTGTAGAGACAATGCAATAGAGACAGCTACTTATACAAATGTAGGATAAGCTCTTTTTTAAGACACTTGATTTGGGGGGGGGGTTAATGAATGAGAAGGTGTCCCAATATTTTTGTCCACATAATGTACTGTAATGTGTCATATGGGGATTTAATTAGCCTTGCATACCAGTACATACCAGTACAAGAGTAAAATGTTGCACCACCAAGGCCTTCTTATAGCCTCCCTCTGTCTTGTGGGAACTGGTTGCATTTGTTTTCAGATCTTTAGACAGTTGTTTGTTAGAGCTACGTCCCATTATGGTTAAAGGTCAAAGGTGACAAGACTGCAGGCTGATCTCTGACCTTTGCACAGTACTGTGTGTGTATGCTGGGTTCGCTTGTGTGTGCCTGTATATCTAGTACATGTTTATTAATATGCATAACTCTGAAAACAGAAGATATTAAAGGAAAGCTTTAATAGCTGGAGCTTCAGCGATCTGTCAGTCAAAAGCAGCCTCAGGAGGAGACTTTTTTCAGAAGATAGAGGACTGATGAAAGAACACTGCTCCCTCGCTCCCTCCGGGGGAAGAAAGAAAGGGATCTAAGTTTTTCATGTGAGAGAAAGCGGAGAGATAAAGAAAATGGAGGAAATGCCATCGAACCCCAGGCTTTTCAGCTCTTAACTGGGGCCAGGCGATATGAGCTGAAATTCATATCACAGTATTTCACACCTTGTGGACAATAGCGATATGATAGCTTGATGATACTGCAAACAGAAAGTATGCAACAGTATGTGGGCCAGATTCATAAAGCACACTGGCAGGTTTACCATGACCATCAAGAGCAAGAAGCATTAACGATAACATCACAGTGATTCACAACTGAACACCATTCTGCATTCATACCACCCGGATGGACCTGCCGAGAAGAAGCCAATGCAGATTTTAGGATCTTTTCCAAGGGCGTGTTCACGCCTGCACTTCACATTTAGTGTGATTCCTTTGGGCAGGTGTGAACACCTGGGATGCAGTAATCCCAATGGGATGCAGACCAAAACAACCATGAGAAAACAACACCTTGAGAAGAGGTGGTTTCAACCCGGAGCACCTTGATTTGATCAAACTATCAGTGCACTCTGCTGCTCTTGAGCTACATGGCTGCCTTAGTCAGCTGTTAAGCCAGGTGTTAAAGGCAAAGAACAACTGCAAGAATGGGCTCACAGTTTTTTGTGACACATTATCTGATTCAGACCAGAACAAAACAACTGTAGGTGTAAAAACACCCTTTTTTATTATTCCAGACAAGTTGGTTGGTGTCACTGGCAAGTCTCATTTAATAACACTTTACACCACAAGGTCCATAACCATGTAGAACAGCCTCATTTTGCCTCTACGAGTTTTCCTTTGTTGTGCCAGGCTGTCGCTGCACCTGCCGTCAGTTTACTGCTTGTTTGTGGATCTTTCTGCCTTTTTGATCGTCAGTTAGTTAAAAAGCTGCTTAATTGGGTTGAGGTCTATCTGAAGCTGCCATTTCAGAAGATGCCATTCCTTTGCCATAAGAAGCTCTTGGGTTGCTTTTGTGGCAAGTTCCATTGGTAGCCATACAGGCCCATGCTTTAACAGTGCCTCCACCATGTTTGACAGGTGACCCTTTCTTTACCACTCCATACTTCATACAATTAAGCTTGGTTTCATTTGTCCAGCAAATCTTGTTCCAGAACTGGGCAAACCATAATTGCCTTCACTCTTCTGAGAAGGCTATGCACTAGGAGTTGGAACATTGCTGTGAGAATTTGATTGAATTGAATGATTCACGAGAGCAGTAGTGAGGTCAAGGACTGACATGGGTCTACCAGAAGACTCCATAGGCAAGTTTGCAAGCAGAAAAGAATTGACAATGTAAACAATTTGATAGAAAACATCATTTGGAGATTGGCTCAGTTTTTGCCGCAGGCTTCGTCCGCCCAGAAGTCGCAGATCCTGCCATACATGGAAGCCAGGGGCGGAGCCAACCCGCTTAGCAGTCAGACTAGTGGTGAAAGCAGCAGAGAGCAGCTTTTTTATTTTTTATAAAGACAGGTGAATGCAAATGATTGGTTAAGGTGAAGTTGACATAGCATTAGAGTCTCCTAGTAGAACTTTCGCTGAAGCTTTCTGGATTACCACTCCAACTCATCCAAAAGGTACTGGATGGAGCTTCATCACTCCAGAGAATGTTATACCCCCTAGCCAACGCTTGGCATTAGGCATGATGACCTAAGGCCTAATTCCAGCTTCTCCAGAGCATCTCGTTCTGTTGTCAGTGCTTTCCTATGAAGGTTTTACAAGCTTTGTGTGCATTCGAACACCTGTAGCATTGGATGCACTTTGATGTAGTTGAAAGTGTTGAATATACTGATAAAAAGGTTGTCCACAAACATTTGGACATGTAGTGATCTCCAGTAAAGGCTCAGACTATTCTAACACTAACATTCATCTCGAGGCGGAGCTGTTTGCGGTTTAGCATTTTTATTCCACAGTATGGTAAAATCCACATCATCCAACAGTATCACTGTGATTATGCATTGTTTACGGATATCCCCGGCAGCCCTGCTTTAAACTGAGCTGAGTTGTTTTACAGCGAGCAGTCAGCCTCTGAGTGCCGATAATGAGGAATACTACCTTGACATTTCTGACTAGCGCTGTTTTTCAAGCCTCATAAATGCACAAGCTCCGACTAACAACTCTGTTCTCTGAGGGAGGAAACAACACTTTACTTTAAACACTTCCATCACCTCATTCCCTAATCCTCATCCTTTCCCTGCTACCATGTTGAGGGTCAGTAGTCTCTCTCTGCTGGCTCCGAGTGGCTTACCACTGTGGCTACCACTGTGCCTGGGGGCTATGAGTTCGAATCCCAAGCCATGCCGCTTTGCCATCAGCAGCCGGAGTCCTGGAGAGCACAACTTGCTGCTCTTCGGGTGGGTAGATGGTAGGTAGTGGTGATTGGCTTTGCATGGATCTGTGGAGACATGCAAAGAGATGTCCTTACACTCCCAGTGTCGGGAGCAATGCTAGTGCTGGGGGGGTGCAATGAACAGGTGGGTTAATTGGCTGTACCAAATTGGGAGAAAAAAACCCTCACCCCTCATGCTCTCTCACTTTTCATTTTCTCATATATTAGTAAACACCAATGACCCAGTTTAATTGGCAGCCATACATGCCCATGCCTTAACAGTGCCTCCGCCATGTTTGACAGACGATCATGTTCCGCACATGGACAGATCTTTGCCCTTCTTGACTTTGCTTTTCTTTGCGTCTTTCCTCCTATGTCTCTCCCCTTTTGATTTTCCTCATCATTTTCCTGCCCTTTCTTCATTGCTCTGCTCTCTGTCCATGTCTCTCTTTCGCTGTCTCTGCATCTCTCTCGCTCATTTTCCTCTCCCTATCTGAGTCACTCTTCATAGCTCTCTCTATCTCTCTCCCTCTCCCTCTCCTTCTCTCTCTCTCTGATGAAGTATCTCTCTCTACAGGTCATTAGGACAGTCCTGGTAAAATGATGTTTAATGGCCTCCTCACTAATGCGATAAATCATTTATTTGGCTCGGCACCTGCTCTTGCTATTAAACACTGACGCTGGTGCATCCTCTGTGCCTCATTGTGTGTGTGTGTGTGTGTGTGTGTGTGCTTGTCTGTAGCACCTGCAACATCTTGCTCTCGCTCTCTGAGTGTAATTAGATGCAGTGAGGTGCAGAACTGACAGTGGTATCTGGAATCGGCAGTACATTGTGTTAATGATAATGTCCGTCACAATTGAAAGGAAGAGATCCTACAGCAAACCCCTAACAACACCCTAGCAACCACCTAGCGCCACCTTAGGAACCACATGAAATTACATCTAAACTGCCAAGCCCTAGACAGCCTAGCGGACACCTGAAACACTTTGAAAACCCTAACCACTCCTTAACAACCACCTAAAATACCACAGCAACCATTTTCAACACCGGTGTGACCCTCTGACAAACATATTCTGTAAACAACAGCAATCAACTAATAAAACCCTAGCAACCACCTAAAATAACGTCTGAATTGCCAAACCAGCCACCTGGAATACTTTGGACACTCTAACCACTCTTTAGCAACCACCTAAAATGCCACAGCAACCACTTTCAACACAGGTGTGACCTATATATATAATCTGTAAACAACAGCAATCAACTAACAACATCCTAGCAACAACCTAGCAACACCTCAGCAACCACCTGAAATGCACTGAACTGCCAAGCCAAAGACAGCCCAGCAACCACCCAAAACACTTTGGACACACTAGCCACTCTTTAGCCACCACCTAAAATACCATAGCAGCCACCTAGCAAGATTACCCTAACATTAACTATATGAATCCATGTCATCTTTTTTTTTTTTTTTTGCATGGATTTTTTTTTGCAATATTAATGTTACACCTACACCAAGATTCACAACGTCATCGCTGGACCAACAGCTCAGAACAACAACCGTAGTGTGTGGAACCCGTTCTCCAGTGTGTGTAGAGCGGTCTCTGTAACAGAGCAATTCTGGAACACACCAGTTTCCCCAGTGTTGTTTGTCAGTGTGTGTGTAGTGAAGTGCTGAGTCTCACCCCTCCTTTCTAATCCATCTATTCTTTCCTTCTGACCTCAATTTGCTGCCTCTCCCCGTTTCCCTCTGCTTTACTGACCCGACTCTGCTGACCTCTCCAGGCTCCGCCCACAAATGTATTCTTTCTATGTTACCTGTGGTTGGATTGGACATACTTTACAGAATGGTACCTGAAATCTCATTCAGCATGTTGAGACATTGTAGCTCAGAGGTTCTGTATGTGTGTGTGTGTGTGTGTATATCCATCTAGTAACTATTGCTATGAAAGGATACACTGGTGGGAGGAGCCTGAAAGGGTTTTTATTTAGGGTTTTCTTTTACTGTTGAATCTTTCTTTGTTCTTTTTCTTTCATACATTCTTTTATTCTTTTTGTTTCTTTTTGATGTTCTCCAGCCTTTCTTTGTTCTTTCTCTCATGATTGCATGAGACTATTCCTTTTTTGCTTTATTTGATTATTTTTCATTTATCTGTATTTTTTATTGGCTTTCTTTCTTGCTTATTTTTATTCCTTTTTATCATTTTCTTTCTTAGTTCTTCCTTCCAGATATTTTATATATCATTCTTTCTTTCTTTTTCATGTTTCATTCTTTTCATTTGTTTTTGTTTGTTCTTTTTCTCATAATTTATTCCATTTATTCCATAAATATGGAATAAAACTGAATATGTCATCATTAATTTATTTTTTTCTTTTGTTTTCTTTATTTTTGTGTTTTCTTCACTTTTTCTCATTGCATTTTTTTATTTTCTTTGTCTTCTTTCTTTTTTGCTCTTCTTTCTTTTTTTCTTTCTTTCTGTTTCTTTATTCTTTTCTTTTCTTTTCTTTTCCTTCTTGTTTATTTTTATTCCTTTTTCAAATTTTTCTTGCTTTCTTTTATTCATTTTGCTTTGTTTTGTGCCTTTTTATATTTTGTTTATTCTTTTGTTTTTGGTTTTCTTTCTTCCTTTCTTTCCTTTTTTCTCTTTTTTTCATTCATTCATTTATTCATTCTTTCCTTCTTTGCTTTTTTTCTCTTTTGTCTTTTTCTATGCTCTTTCTTTTTGTCTTGCTTTCATTTTTTTGCATTTCTTTTATTTTCATTTCATTTATTTTCTGCTTCTTTAGTATTTTTAATTATTTAACATTTTTATTCTTTCTTGCTTTTTGCTTAACTTTATGTCATGTCCTTTCTTTTTGTTGTTTCTTCCATTCCTGTTTTCTCGCTTTTCGTTCAAACATAACTCTTTCTTTGTTTTTGCTCTAATTTATTTATTTATTTACTTTCTTACTCACTCACTTATTTCTCTCTTCCTTTTATGTGTTCCAGTTATGAGGACTATGAGCCGGAAATAAAGTAAGAACTGAAAACACGTGTGAATGAATGAATGAATTTTTCCTCCCTTCTTTTTCCTTCCAGTTGACGTTCAGCTACTGTTTTCACTCTCTCCTCTCTTTCACACTGTCTGACTCTCATCCTGAGACTGCTCCATTCTTGCTCCTACTTCCACTCCTTTCTCATGATCTCATGATCTCATGAGTAAAATGCTTCACTCTGACCCCCCTACCCCCCCCCCCCCCCCCACGGCTCACACAATCTACGTAGTGTGCTGCTTACATCACAGCTGTATTGCCGTGTACATCACTGTTTGCCGGTGTCTGGCTCATGCTGACTGGTTTGACGTGCTTCATGTCTTTAGATGAATAAAGCGTATATTCCTTTTTTGTATTGATATTGATTAAGATTAAAGGCCACTGTGAATATTGTGTGTGAATGTGTGTGTGTTACAGTGTGTGTGCCTGCTTGTGTGAACTGCACAAATGCTTTTTATTCAGTCTTCATGTTATTCATAGTCATTAATGTCAAATCAACTAAGACAGCTCATTGAGTTCTTTATTGATTTCAAAATATTTACTGCTGGCTTCACAGTTTCCACCATTTAAATGACCTTATTTCACAGACAGCTCCAGCTTTCCTTTTCCCGACTCCTGTGGCGCAAGCACAGCTCAGCCAGCTTGCGCTGTTTTCCTTGTAATACCTCAATAAGAAGCCTAAGGATGCAAAAACACCTTGGTGTGTACAGGGTTAATTCACATGCTTGAGACAGATCCTGGAGCATGTGGGTTAGTTTGCTGGTGTTTCAGTTACGCAGGTAAAGCAGGCCTGCTAAATTAGCACAGACTTGTAATCAGGGCAGTGAAATCGGAGGCCCTGCGGCTCTACAACTCTCTGCTGGAGCGCTTCCGCACTGATTACAGCCACCCTGCACCTCTGCTGCACTTTGATATCCTCTTTCTTCTTCTTCCTCTTCTTTGTCACTTTCATGTTTTCCTCTCCGTCTTTCTGTGGATCTTCGTCTGTTCACCAGTCTCTCGCCTGTGGTTTCTGCTCATGGACAGGGCGAGTTTTCCGGGTGTTTGTGGCCGCCTTCGAAAAAACTCTCAACACCATCTTTGTTTTTTTGATCCAGCTGTTTGCAATGAGCTCTAATTGCATTTAGTTTAGCTCACGCTTTATTATAACTATAGTTTATATTACATTTAGAGATATGCTGTAACGATTGGGGGGTTGAGACAAGATGCAAGGGATAGAACCCAAATTAATGCTAACACAGCACAAACCACAAACACCACAGATATCAACAATGCTAGACAAGGAACGGCACAAACACAGAGGAATAAGAGCACAAGACACAATCAGGAAATCCTAGGGAGGACAACAAGAGGGCAGGGCTACAAAGAAGACACAGGTAGGAACACTAATGACTAGGAGGGGGCTAGGGCGGAGACAAGAACACCAAGACAAAACACAGACACAGATCAGGAACAGAAAACATAAGGGCAAGACAGAAACACCTGTGGCATGTGTACTGCATCTGTTAGCTGTTCCTTTGTAATGGACTAATCTTGAAATAATGAGGTATTTAAAGATATTTATCATTATTAAAATAATACATGATATTGTAAGACAAATAATAAGCACAACTTGACCGTATTTTAAAAATAGCTATACAAATCATGCAGAAATTCTCATAATTTAACAGCAGTTTGTCTAAAGAATTTTTTCAGGCTCCAGGCTCCTCCCTCTCCCACCTCCTTCTGCCTCTTCTTTAGCCCCTCCTACTCATCAGTGCTTTCACCTGTGTTTAGTTTGTCAGCTTTTTTCCACAGGTGGTTCTATTCTTATCTTTGGTATAATCATTGCCGTTTATGGCCGTGTCTGAAACTAGAGGTAGCTAGCTGACCGGCAGTGTGTTATAGAGGGTCTCTATAACCAAAACGTGAAGGCAACAATATGTCCTGACGTTGGCAAGGTATCAACATATGAGTATTTATCTGGGTTGTCATTAGCCGTTACAATTTTTACCCAGTGAAATAGTAGGCTAGATTACTGAACCTTCATTCAGACATGACTGGTTCATGCCTTTCTGCCTGAGAGTCCTAAGTCTAAGTAGGCAGCATTCCTTACATTTCACACATTGACAATAAATGCTGCCTGCACAGGCAGTATTCAAAAGTAGGAAGTTATAGAGTCAAGTCTGAATCGAATGTTTGTATAGAAAGCTGGGTAGATACCTGCATCTTGCTGATTTGTAAAGGCAGCGTAGATGTATCCTTTGCCACCCTACATATCCCATGATTCTCTGGGTTAGTGCCGGCCCAGTAGTAGGTCTTAATATATGTGATGTGTATGTGATGTGTGTTGCAGGTCATGGGTGATCGGTGCTATAGCCCTGCTGTGTTTGCTGGGTCTGACCTGGGCGTTCGGTCTGATGTACGTGAACGAGAGCACAGTGATCATGGCTTATCTCTTCACCATCTTCAACTCTCTACAGGGCATGTTCATCTTCATCTTTCACTGCGTCCTGCAGAAAAAGGTAACACACCCCCTCCATATAACAATGAATGAATGAGCAGTGAAGTATATAAATATATGGTCAAAAGTATTGGGACACCTGCTCATTCATTCATTGTTTCATCTGAAATCAAGGGTATTTAAAGAGTTTATGGCCACTATTGTCCGGAGAAGGCTTTCAATAGAGTCTAAATATACAGTATATCCACTATATGTCCAAATGTTTGTGGACACCCCTGATAAAAGAATGCATTAAACCACTTTAAGTTGCAGCTGTTGCTGACACAGATGTGCCAGTGCACATAATCATCTTTAGTCCCTGTAGAGAAGCACTGTCAATAGAATAGGACTATCTGTAGCAGATAAACATAAACTTCTTGGCACCATGCCTAATGCCAGATGAGGGGTGTTGGGGGTGGTGGTATAAAGCCCCTCCAGCAGTGAGCTGTGGAGCAGTGGAACTGTGTTCTTTAATGCAATGATGGTGTGCCATCCAGTACTTTTGGGATAAGTAATGGAGTGGGCATGAGGTGGGATGCTGATCATCCAACATCCTGACCTTACTAATGCTCTTGTCACCGAACGCAATCAAATCCTCACAGCAGCTCTCGTCCAAAATCTAGTAGAAAAATTTAGTAGAAACAGGAAACAGTTAATCCAACAAGAACAGGATCAGCTCCTTTTTTTAATACCTTTTAATAATTTCGTATAAAACATGAATAAATGAGCAGGTGTCCCAATACTTTTGTCCCTATATCATGTGTGTATGTATTGAGACTACTGAATCATGGTACCTCTGCGTTTAGGTGCGTAAAGAGTATGGAAAGTGTTTGCGGACTCACTGCTACAGTGGAAAGAGCGTGGACTCCTCTATGGGCTCCAGCAAAAGCTCCGCCTCTCGCGCCCCAGGACGTTACTCCAGCAGTTCACAGGTAGGGAGGGCTACCCTTAAACACTAACACACACACACACACATATATATAATTACACAATCCTGTGTTGTCCATGATGTCCTGTGAATCCTTGGAAACACACATCTTTAACTGTTTCTCACAAGCATAACCTTCATAGTTACTGAATCGTTATTTGTGTTTTCTCTTACACTCTTTGTCCTCTCTCTCTCTCTCTCTCTCTCTCTCATCACAAGGTCCACCACCAGCCTTGTATGACAAACTGCTCACAGTTACAGTATGAACAAGTAATTATCCACTCTATAATCTCTATCCTACATGCAATTCATTGCCAATACACTGCAGTAGTGCATACTCCACACTGTACCATTCGCTTACAGCAAGCATAAAAGACGCCTGCTTGCTACTTAACCTGCTTTCATTCACTGTGCCCCCCACCTCGTGACCCAAGCCATCTGCATGCTTCGCTTCTAGCGTGCTGTCAATGCTCCAATAACAGTGCTGAAGTGCATGCACTTTGACTGCATGCAGAAGGGAATTGGCGTTTTTTCAGGCATCTGCCCATTGGCTTGTATTATCAGCGACTTTAGAGCCGGCGGTTTTCCTTCTCTTTGTAGCACAGAGAAACACAGCGATCTCTAGAAGATATCAGTTTGGGAAAAGCACCACATACCTTTCCTTTAATAGACGCCCATTAATCCATCATTCAGTGAAAAGCACAGGCTTCACACTCCCAAGGATAGTTTGCATAGAATAGTGCAGTAACCCACAACCAGATGGATTTGAAGAGCGTAGCTGCCTGAAGCGTTTCTAATAAAGTGGCCAATGTGTGGAAACACAAGATAGGGGTTTTTAATAAAGTGGCCGATGAGTGGAAACACAAGATAGGGGTTTCTAATAAAGTGGCCACTGCATGGAAACACATTGTAGATGTTTCTAATAAAGTAGTCAGTGAGTGGAAGCACAAGATAGGTGTTTCTAATAAAGTTCTAATAAAATAGCCAGTGAGTGGAAGCACAAGATAGGTGTTTCTAATAATGTGGCCAGAGAGTGGAAGTGTTTCTAATAGAGTGGCCAGTGAGTAGAAGTACAAGGTAGGTGTTTCTAATAAAGTGGCCAGTAAAAGAAGTACAAAGTAGATGTTTCTAATAAAGTGGCCAGTGACTGAAAACACACAATCTATGTTTCTAATAAAGTGGCCAGTTAACAGCGAGTGTGCATGATGCAGTGTTGATGCAGCAGTTTTAGTCGTTGGTAATCAGCACTTCCTGATTGGTATTCAGAGACAGGTTTTGTAGCTGTGATTAAAAATGAAAAGCTTCTGCTTCTGCGTGAAGATTTGAACAAGGTGCAGCTGGTCGCCCGAGGGGGAAAAAAGAGATGGGGAGGAAAAATCTATGTTGCTAACTTATTAAACTTAAGTGCATGCTGCTTTGTTTTGCTTCCTGATGGAAACAACTTGTGAATCGACTTTCTTTAGTGGGGTTTCTCTCATAGCATATGTGAAATATGGCAGCTAGAGTGGTTTGAGGTAGTACAGGTCTGGGCTGACACAAAACAGGGTGGATAAAAATGGGTCTGCCGTATGCAGGGTGATGTTTTTCCCCATTAATATTATACTGTGAGGATTGCACTGGCACCAAATAGAAAAGCAGAAAAACCTGTTTTGCTCTGAACTGAACTGAACGTCAATTTGACGTCAGAAAGACATTGGACCATAATGTTAGACAGACGTTGAATTAAAGTTGAAAATGACATCAGTGTTGTACAGTTTGCTTGAAATCAAAGTCACATATACGTCAAAACCAAACATTATGTTTACATCAAGCTCCAGCGTTGAACTGATGTTATGTTTTGGTTGGAAATCAAAGTCGCATATCTGTCTTTACATTGACATCAAGCTACAACGTTGAACTGATGTTATATTTTGGTTGGAAATCAAAGTCGCATATCTGTCTTTAGGTTGACATCAAGCTCCAACATTGGACTGATGTTATATTTTGTTTGGAAATCAAAGTCACGTATCTGTCTTTATGTTGACATCAAACTCCAAAGTTGGACTGACGTTGGATTTTGGTTGGAAATCAAAGTCACATATCTGTCTTTACGTTGACATCAAGCTCCAACGTTGAACTGATGTCCTATTTTGGTTGGAAATCAAAGTTGCATATCTGTCTTTAGGTTGACATCAAGCTCCAACATTGGACTGATGTTATATTTTGGTTGGAAATCAAAGTCACATATCTGTCTTTATGTTGACATCAAACTCCAACGTTGGACTGACGTTGGATTTTGGTTGGAAATCAAAGTCACATATCTGTCTTTATGTTGACATCAAACTCCAACGTTGGACTGACGTTGGATTTTGGTTGGAAATCAAAGTCACATATCTGTCTTTACGTTGACATCAAGCTCCAACGTTGAACTTATGTTATATTTTGGTTGGAAATCAAAGTCGCATATCTGTCTTTAGGTTGACATCAAGCTCCAACGTTGGACTGATGTTATATTTTGGTTGGAAATCAAAGTCACGTATCTGTCTTTATGTTGACATCAAACTCCAACGTTGGACTGACGTTGGATTTTGGTTGGAAATCAAAGTCACGTATCTGTCTTTACGTTGACATCAAGCTCCAACGTTGAACTGATGTCATATTTTGGTTGGAAATCAAAGTCGCATATCTGTCTTTAGGTTGACATCAAGCTCCAACGTTGGACTGATGTTATATTTTGGTTGGAAATCAAAGTCACATATCTGTCTTTACGTTGACATCAAGCTCCAACGTTGGACTGATGTTATATTTTGGTTGGAAATCAAAGTCGCATATCTGTCTTTAGGTTGACATCAAGCTCCAACATTGGACTGATGTTATATTTTGGTTGGAAATCAAAGTCACGTATCTGTCTTTATGCTGACATCAAACTCCAACGTTGGACTGACGTTGGATTTTGGTTGGAAATCAAAGTCACATATCTGTCTTTACGTTGACATCAAGCTCCAACGTTGAACTGATGTTATATTTTGGTTGGAAATCAAAGTCGCATATCTGTCTTTAGGTTGACATCAAGCTCCAACGTTGGACTGATGTTATATTTTGGTTGGAAATCAAAGTCACATATCTGTCTTTATGTTGACCTCAAACTCCAACGTTGAACTGATGTTATATTTTGGTTGGAAATCAAAGTCACATATCTGTCTTTACGTTGACATCAAGCTCCAACGTTGAACTGATGTTATATTTTGGTTGGAAATCAAAGTCACATATCTGTCTTTATGTTGACCTCAAACTCCAACGTTGAACTGATGTTATATTTTGGTTGGAAATCAAAGTCACATATCTGTCTTTACGTTGACATCAAGCTCCAACGTTGAACTGATGTTATATTTTGGTTGGAAATCAAAGTCACATATCTGTCTTTACGTTGACATCAAGCTCCAACGTTGAACTGATGTTATATTTTGGTTGGAAATCAAAGTCACATATCTGTCTTTACGTTGACATCAAGCTCCAACGTTGAACTGATGTTATATTTTGGTTGGAAATCAAAGTCACATATCTGTCTTTATGTTGACATTAAACTCCAACTTAGGACTGACGTTGTGAATTTCCCCACTGCGGGACTAATAAAGGATTATCTTATCTTATCTTATCTTATTTTGGTTGGAAATCAGTATAACGTTGGCATGTGGCGTTTGAAAGGCATTGGATTTTTGTTACTTAACGTCACAATGTAAAACCAACAAAATTTTAACATCAGCTGTCAGCACTATTCCACGTCAAAAGGACGTTGTCCTGACATTGAATTTTGGTCACCCAACGTCAACATCTAATGTCATTGTTGGGGTTTTAAGAACCATGTTCATTTAGTACGAGAGAGGGAGAGAGAGAGAGAAAGAGAAAGGGAGAGAGAGAGAGAGAAAGAGAGAGGGAGAGAGAGAGAGAAAGAGAGAAGGAGAGAGAGAGTGAGAAAGAGATAGGGAGAGAGAGAGAGAGAGAGAGAAAGAGAGAGAGAGTTTGTGTTGCTTGTCTCATCACAAATCCTTTGCTTTACAAAGCTGAGCTTTAATACCACATTACCATGGCAACGAAGTATGCGGTTAGGTTATCTCTATGGAGACAAGGTTTTACATTTAACCTTTAGCCTTTTAGAGGTCATCTGCTTAGATGTTCTCCAGACACATGTGAGGAGAATTTGACACACTCTAGACACTCTGATGTCCCTGTGTGTGTGTGTGTATATAAATGTCTTTCTCATGACTGTGTGTGTGTCAGCAGGTGTGTGAACCTGACTTGTACCCCAAACACACTCCAGTGATCGAGTGTGTGTCCCTGTAAATGTCACTAGGATGAGTGATGTTTCCTGGATTATTTTAGGCCCCTGCATTGTGAGCAGTGACGGCAACAGCAGAACCATAGACATATAGGGGGTTTGCCCATTCAACAGTTATAACCATACAACCCGAACGAGGACCCGTAGACCCTTAACTGGAGCTGAAGCTGATCTTCAGCTTGTTTTTCATATCACTAAGAGCATAATAAAGATACAGATCCAGTCAAAAGTTTGAACACCTCCACTTCAAGAGACATTTTGGAATAATATTGAAGACCGGTGGCGATCCATGACCTTTAGAGTAGAGTGGGCGGTGGTGGCCTAGTTGTTAGATCAGAGTGTTGTGGGGTCCCACAGATGATAATGTGACCACTGTTGGGACATTCTAAGCTGGGACAGATGGGAGGCTGTTCAGTTCAAACATTTAACAGTAAAATTACAGTAAAATTAACCCCACCAACCCACCCCACCTCACCCACATGAATGCCTAAGTAGAACATTAAAACCATAGGCAGAAAGATATGGGGGGTTGTGACCCCTCCAATAATCAAAACCTAGGCTTTGGGCTTCCGAGCCTAGGAAAGGTTAAACATGAGCCCCACCTGGGTTGTACCCTGCATATGGAGCCTAGATGGGACCTATGTGAAATTAGGGTGGGCTGTAACAATGAGGCCCATTTAGGAAGCAACTGGGTTCCAATAACAACACGTCTATAAACCCACTCAGAGCCCATGTCCACTTGGAACCCACCTAGCCCACATTCCACCCATGTGAGCCCCACATGAGCATGTCAGCTAGATCCTTGCCTCAGTTCAGAGTTATTCTGGTTAGTTTGCATTGCTAGCTTATGTTAGAGTGTAGAGAAGTTCTCCATCTGTATTCAGACGTATTGTCATGTAGGTATTGATTCATTATATAGTGCTTTGGCTGCATGAAAAGCTCTCTATAAATGCCGTTTTATTTTATTGTAAACCAGTTCCCTGTGTAAGCACTGTATTAGCTCCTAACCCCCCCCCGTCTCCACCGCGCACAACAGCTCTGGCTGTAATTGTTGGAAAGTGTTTGCTTGCATTCAGCAAATGCATCTTGTGATTGCTGTCTACCTATAGCTGAATAGTGTATTTTGGCGTACATCAGGCAAACGCTGCTGTAGATAAATGACTTATTGTAGGGGGCGCAGAAAAGAAGTGGGAAAAAAAGAGCACTAAGGAAGCGAATTCGGCAGCAGCCTCTGGTTTATTCGAGAGCTGCTTTTGTATTTATTGTCAGACTTTAACAGTCCAGTTTACCGCAGTAGAAAAGTTTAAATGGGTTATTGTGCGCAGTGACAGTTGTTACCGTCATGCTAGTTGGAGACGGATGATGCAGCTGGTCTGATGCTCCACCATAAGGCTTTTTTTGGTGGGGGTGTGTAAGTGTGTGTGTGTAAATGTGTGTGACATATTCATTCTGATATGTGTTTGATATGTGTGCGTGTTCTACTTAGAGCCGGATCCGTCGGATGTGGAACGATACTGTGAGGAAGCAGTCAGAGTCGTCCTTCATCACTGGGGACATCAACAGCTCAGCCACCATCAACAGAGGTACGCACATACATAGACACGTGTAATGGCACTCAAAATACCATCCTTATCTCCTTCCTTATGGCCCACTGATTTGAATTTTCTGAAAAATGCGGGAAGTCCAGAGCACAAAAACGATGTTCAATAGACCACAACTTGGACAAAAACAAACTCCAAAAAGCTTGACAAACACCAAGAGGCACAATATTCTCCAGAAGTCGCATCATTTCCTGACAAATACCAAAAACCCAGCATTCCAACAAATACCTTAAATGTTCTCCAACTGTCCAGGTAATTCCTACAACAGCTCCAACATTGTGCAGCAAGTCACCAAAAGGCCCAGTGTTCTCCAGAAAACACCAAGAGCCTCAGTGTTCTCCAAAACATCTCACCATTCTCTAACACCAATATTTTCCAGCAACAAATACCTCAAATGTCCTGGTAAATAAACTCCGACAACCCCATCATTCCCCAGCAAGAGTCTCTAAGAGCCTGTGTTCTCCAAAAACCTCACACTCTCACAAACACCAACAATCTCAACATTTTCCAACAAACACTAAAAACCTTTACATTACAACAAAGACCTCAAATGTTCTCAAACAAACCACAGTCTCCATATTCCTGAACAAACTCCAAGCACCCCAACATTCTCCAGCAGCCTCTGTGTTTTCCAAAAAACACTAAATATCTCAATATTCACTAACAAACACCAACAACCCCAACATTTCCCAACACTGGAAACCTCAGCGTTCCAACAAAGACCTCAAATGTCTTCATTTCCTCATCTCCACCAGTTCCAAATTCCAACAACTCCAACGTTATCTGGCAAGAGTCTCTAAGAGCCTGTAAAAAAGCCACCAAAAATCTAAAAAACCTTTACAACAAAGACCTCAAATGTTTTCCAACAAACCACAGTCCCAGTATTCCTGAACAAACTCCAACCACCCCAACATTCTCCAGCACCTAAAAGTCTCTGTTTTCCAAAAAACATTAAAAATCTTACTATTCACTAACAAACACCAACAACCCCAACATTTCCCAACACTGAAAACCTCTGTGTTCCAACAAAGACCTCAAATGTCTTCAATAAACACCAGTCCTAGTAAACAAACTCCAACAACCCCAACATTATCTGCAAGAGTCTCTAAGAGCCTGTGTTCTCCGAAGAAAACAAACCTTAAAACAAACCAACAAACCACAGTCCCAGTATTCCTGAACAAACTCCAACCACCCCAACATTCTCCAGCAAGAGTCTCTAAGAGCCTCAGTGTTTTCCAAAAAACACTAAAAATCTTACTATTTACCAATGAACACCATCAACACCAACACTTTTCAACACTGACCTCACTGACATCAATGTTCCAACAGAGACCTCAAATGTTCTCCAACAAACACAATCCCAGTGTTCAGAGTCTCCAAAAACCTTACTGTTCTCCAGAAAACACCAGAAATCTTCTATCATTCTCTAAAAAACACCAACAACCCATAACATTCATCAAGAAAATGCAAAGAGCCTCAAACTTTCTCCAAAAATCTTATCATTCTCCAATAAATTCCAACAAACCCTAACATTCTCCCACAAACACCAAAACCCTCACGATAGCAACAATCTCAACATACACCAAGCACCTGAATGTTCTCCAACACACCAGAAAAACCTCAATGTTCTCCAAGAAAGGCCAAAAGCCTCAGCTTTCCTCAATAAGCAGCGAAGCCTAGCATTCATGAACGGGCATCAGCTAATCCGAATGTTGGATGGGTTCCCTGAACCGTAAAACGTTTGTGGAATGTTCTTGCCCCTTCACACTGTTCTAGGATGTCCTCCTTTATTCACAGTAATAGAGTAGAACACAGCTCGAAGCCCGACAATCTGGTATGAACCTGCAGGAAGAGTCAGTGTGGCACAGATTCAGTGGTATAATATAGCAGACTGTAAACAGGGCTCAGTATTTCTACAGCTTAGCGTATGGAGATGATGTACACACTGCAGTATATATGCAAATCAGACCTCTGCTCTGTCCTTTATCTTCCTCTGTTCTGTGTTGCGTCACTCACTCACACACACACACACACACACACTATAGTTTCTTACGTAACATATAGAGCTTTTTTTGCCTTAGATAATAATTCATATTATTACATTTCACTAATTCATTTAGATCAGCTGTGGTCCAAAACATAAAACTGACCACAGCAATAAAGAGGTGTGTGTGTGTGTGTGTGTGTGTGTGTGTGTGTGTGTGTGTGTGTGTGTGTATGTGTGTGTGCAGACAGACTTACTGTAGTCTAATCTAAACCACCCACTGTTAAATACACATGCCACTGTAGCATAGAAATGCTAATGAAATTCATCAGTTCTATATTTAACAGATCAGAGTGAGTTCTCTCTCTCTCTCTCTCTCTCTCTCTCTCTCTCTCTCTCTCTCTCTCTCTCTCTCTCAGCCTCTCTCTCGCTATCACACTTTCTTTTTTTTCTTCTCTATTTTCCCACTTTTTTCTTTTGTTCTTTCTTTCTTCTTTCTTTGTTAGTTTTCTTTCTATTTTTGTGTTTCTTTCTTTTTCTTCTTTAATTTGTTTTTTTTTTCTTTATTGATTTCATCTTTTTTATTTCCTCTTTGTTTCTATCATTGTTTTCTTTGTTTTTTGTTCTTTCTTTTATTGTTATGTCTCTAAAGTCTTTCTTAATCTTAATTTTTCTTTTTTCCTTCTTTAATTTCTTCTTTCTCTGTTTTTCTTTCTTTCTTTCTTATTTTTTCTTTGTTTCTATTTTCTTTGTTTTCTATTTTTTTCTCTATTTTCTCTGTACTGTTTCCTTCTTTCTTTGTCTGATTTCTTTTTTATTGATTTCTTTGATCTTCTATTCTGTTTTCTTTGTTTCTTTATTTCTTCTTTGCCTTTTCTTTTTTTGTTCAGTCTCTATTTGCATTTTCTTTTTTCTTTATTTAATTTCATCTCATTTTTTCTTTTTTAATTCTTTCTTTATTGATTTCTTTCTTTCTCTCTTCTTCTACGGTTCACTTTTTCTTCTTTTTTTTTACTTTCTCACCTTTGTCACTCCTCTTTCTGTACTTTTTTCCTCACTCCTCTTTTAATTCTTTTTTTTTCTCTCTCAATATTTCTATTTTTTTCTCAGTTTTTCTCTTCATGTTTCCCTTTTTTTTGTTTTCTGCACTTTCTGTCTCTTTCAGCTGCCCCCTTTTTTTTCTCTCGTCACACTTTTTTTTCGTTCTTTCTCTTTTTCAATCCACATTCTCTCTCTCTTTATCTCTCTCTCTCTCACTCTTTCTTCTTTCTCGTTCACTCTACTTTTTTCCATCTTTTCTTTTTTTGTCTCTCTATTATTTTTTTCTTTTTTTTCATTCTCTCTCTTTCTTTCCCTGCCTCGTGTTTTTTCCCTCCAGTTTTCTGTTTTTCCCTGGTTTCTTTTTCTCATTCCCCATGTGTTCTGTCTTCTCGTTCACATCGCTCTCTACCTACTTCTCAACATTTCCTCTCCCTCTCAAAGTCTCTCTCTCTCTCTCTCTGTGTAAATCAGCACAGTTCTGAGTTCAGTACGACACTAATGCGCCGTTGGGATGACGGATTGACGCTGCAGAGAGAGAGAGGAAGTGTCAGGATGGCAATAATTAGGCACTCAATGCCGCCATCCCCACACACACACACACACTGGCGCACACACACACACACACACACTCAGTTAACACACGCAGGACCCATGATTCATTGCGATTGTAGAGAGCAGATGTTTTAAAGCTGAGTGAGACTGTGTTGCAGTCAGGAGTGTGTGTGTGTGTGAGAGAGTGAGATACATTACAGAGATCATGATACACATCAACATTAATTTACTTTTACACACACACACACATACACACAGCCAGCGGAATGATGAGACGTGTCGTCACCCGTTACTGTGTGTGTGTAATATGAGGAAGATAAAACAGTGTGAGTCCGTGCAGTTCTGAGAGGAAATCTAGGTCAGGAAAGTTTCATTCCAGAAGAGTCTTCCCGTGTTGCCGCGGAGCTAAAACATCACACTTCCTCCCTTACAGACTTCACACTGTCAGTTCTGTCACTGCCTTCAATCCAACTATATAAACCAGATCCACTTCACTTTACTTGAAACTAAAAAATATATCAACAAGTAATACACACACACACACACACACACACACAGACAGTCATATCACCTACCACATCATGGGAATAACCACTCTTGGCTTGGAGGACACTAGCTTGATGTCATGGCATGGACTGTATTAGGTGATGGAAGGTGTTCAGTATAGAGGTTCTCTGGTTCTGGCTCTGGCTCTGTACCACTCCCTTCCCTCTGGCATCAATGGCCATGGGGCACTATTGATGGGAGCTCCATTCTCTGTCCACCTTCACTATGGTGGCTTTAGAATTTCCCAAGTTATCAGTTTCCGAGATGCCACCACCCTTCAGATGGTATCCTATTATCATGCCCTTTTGGACATCAGTCAGATCACATTCATTGTCCATGACGATGGTTTTGCATTCAGCTGATTTGCTTGCTTATTTATATGTGCAGTAAACCCTTTCACACGGCATCTGCAGCGTCCTAGTCCCGGACCAGTGGTGGTCATATGTGGTGGCATCTCGGAAACTAACTTCATCAGCGGATGTTCTAGAGCAGCCATAGTAAAAAAAAAACAAAAAACAAAAAAAAAAACAAGAACCTTGATTCTGTCTGAATTGCATCTCACATGACTGTACTTATTATCACAGTCCCAGAGAGCAGAATTGGCCTCGCTCACTCTGGGTGGTAGGATGGTCCTCCCTCTCCCCCTGTTGCTTAGCACAGTGGCAACAGTGCCATTGATGTAACAGAACAGGCTGTTAGCATTCTCCTCCAAGCGTGTTGAGCTCCAATGATGTTGCATTAGCAGCAGTTTGAAAAGATGCAGAGGGCTCAGAAGAAACACATGCTAGTATTCACCCTTCCAGCATGGGTAGCGTTGTGGGATGTGGGGAGTCCTAGCTAGGAATGCTTCAAAATTGGATTAAAACTGTCGGGTTAAAATTGGAGTCGTTTTAAAAGGAGTAAAAAAGAACATCCATTCAACCTAAATACAAATGATCTTATGTAATGTATGGAGTTTATTCAACTACAATAAATACTTGATAAATTAATTACCCATTATTTAAGTATTTTTTGAGTTGAATAAACCCAGTGTATTTGCTTGTCCCAACATATAATTTTCTTAGGTTGAACAGACAGATCACTGTCTCACCACTTATTTTAATAAATACATTTGCATAATAATGGCAAACATGGAGACTAATAATTATATTAACAAAAACACCATTTTATTATAAAACAAAAAATTAAATACACCAAAATTAATTATCAGAATCACTATTTCCACTTCTCAAAGTCTACAGTAATTGTCATTTGAATTATACGAATGCTATTACACAAAAACATAATTAATATATATAGTTACATAATAAATTACATTTCTGATGTCATAAAGGAAACAAAACTTTGATGTTTTGCTTAAACAAGGCATGCACATAAAAAAGACACATAAATCAGATTCAAATCGTAGTAAAGTATCTCCTTCTCAGCTTATACACACAAAACTGATATAGACACAGAAAAAATAGGATATTTACAGTACTGTACAGACTGTACACATCATTTAAACATATTTCTCTCAGCAATACTCAGCACTCTCAGCAATACTCCAGATTAGAACAGATGCAGGTAAACATACATACTGTAATAGGTAGCAAGTATTCCTCATGTTGAAGAATGTAGTTGAGATCTTGTGTGCTAGTCTTAAGAACTAAGCTTGGTTCCAGGTTTCTCCTAGACCCCCCCCCCCCCCCCCCCTTTATCAGCCAGCACAGCGTGGATGTGTTCAATTCCATCAGCAGCAGCAGCAGCTCCCCTGATTTAACCTCATTAAGCACTGATTTACCAAACCAGGTGTTGGATGATAGCTATAACTAATACTAGACTTCATAAGGAGAGCTTTGGAGATGTTTTAATGAACACAGTGATGGAAAACCACAACTTTCTGAATGAACATTATTAGTGTTTATTCTAATATTAGTGTTTTACTGAGGAAAAAAAAACTTACTGACCAGATAAGGAGCTTTTTAAGTACAATTTGACTAAAACGTCTGCACAGTACTGTAATATAGATAAATATTAATGTGGTAAATAAAAAATATGCAGCATGCTTTTGTTATTACTAGTGATAACCGTTAAACGAGAAGATGCTCACATAAACACAGGCAAATTTCCCGTGCCAAAAACAGTTAGTTAGGTGATTCATGATGATGAGAACATGATGCAGACCGGCTGTGGGTGGGGTTATGTGGGCTGATGGGTTTGTTATTTAATTGGCCAGCAGCTCCTGCCTCAGGCTTGCTTTTGCCTTTTTGCTAGGCTCGAAATTTGCACTCCTTTTTTGCTTTCATTAGTTAGATGAGCAATGAGGAGGTCTTTCGAACAACCTTTAACAGCAGTTTAACATCAGCCCCTCACCTGTTCCGCAATGATTAGTGGTTATTCTCTCTCCTCTCGCGCCCGCTTGCTCTCTTCCCCTCCATAGATGCAGAACACTCACTTTGATTCCAGATAGCATTTGCTGTGTTTCATTCATTTCTCCATACGCGATTATTTCACAGTGATGGGCACAGATGGAAAGCGTCCAGATGCTGCGGTGGTGCGTCTCCCCCACCGCTCTACGTTTCAAAAGAGGTTCTTTTCCGAGGTGTATAATTAGCCAACTAAAATCAGCAACACAGGAAAAAAAAGCCCACTGATTGCAGGATACAAAAACAACATTGTAATGAACACATTAATGCAAAGAGCAAGCTGAGCGTCTGAGATGGGACGGGTCGACCGGGTGACTCGGATCAAGCTGTTGAGTTTGTCAGTGAATTACAGATGTGAGGAAGTTGATTCGTTTAAGCAGAAAGGTGAGGAAGAGTTCTTTATTTTAAATTGAGAGTTTCACATTTCGCTTCTCATTTGCATGCAGTTTAATTAGTGAGGGTAACTATTAGACGTTAGGTATAACAGCCCATAAATATTCATATTTTCTCACGCAAAGCTCATTGAAACAAGCTGAGAAATTTTCTCAAGAGTGTGGACTTCAAACCTTCAATCCACTACCATACACTCTTAAAGAACTTAAAGAATCGATCACACTGTATTTAGACAGTGCGCTTTGATTCTCTGTACAGTTGCAAGCGAAAAGTAGGTGAACCTCATGATCTTTGCTTGGATTACTTAAAAAAAATAAAATGTGGTTTGATCGTTATGTAGCTGCCAATTATTGACAAACACAATCTAACTAAACTAATAACTCCCAGGCAGTTGGACAGTTCATGTCATTTATTGGGCATATTGAGTAAACATCAGTAAAAATAGTGCAGGCTAGAAAAAGTAAGTGATCCTATAGTTTAAAAATCTGTAGCTCCCCCAAATCTCCTACATCAACATTTCCTATTGGTAAAAGCGAGATTTGCATAATGTTAAGGAGGAATATGGAACAATTCCTTCCTGGAAACATGTCAGTTAGCCAGTATTTCTTGGGATTGCCCTGTGCACAGCCTGTCCAAAGGGTTCTCTTACTTTTTTCTTGCAACTGTAAATCCACTGTATGTCCAAATAGTTTGTGGACACCCCTTCTAATGAATGCATTCAGCTACTTTAAGCTGCGCCCATTGCTGATGCCCATTGCACACTAAGCTTGTCTAGTCCCTGTAGAGAAGTACTGCCAATAGAATAGGACTCTCTGGTGCAGATAAAAATTAACCTATTGGCACCATGCCTAATGCCAGGCCTGGGCTAGAGCTGGACCACTTTTTTATTTCTCACAGGAAAAAAAACATATAACAAAAAATAAAATATTCAATCCTCAGCTTTTTGATTCACAACACAAACTAAATGTATGCAGAATTATTATGCAAATTTCTATTTGTTAATTACCTAATATGCATTCAAATTAAATTACATATTTTACATATACAATTACAAGGAATTTAAATGGCAAAAGTAAGTATAGTCTCCTTATAGGAGTCCCTAACCTGTCTAGTGTGCCCCCAAGAGGTTAAAAATCCAGTCCTGCTGCATCTGTATCTGCAAATTATTTTATATTTTATTAATTTGAGAGTATTGCTCCCTCTATTACATGGAAGTGGGTGGCAACCTTACAAATAATGACTCTACCACTGTTCGACATGGTGATGTCTGCTATCTACCTTGTTCGCTCCTCACTAAGCCTTCACATGCTTGTTCTCGACCCCCTAACATGCAAAAACCCTTGACATCAAGGGTGGATGTGCTCTTTATAAGTTCTCCATAATTGTTTACATATAGGACAGCTGCATTTCCTTAAGAGCGCAACCCCCTTCAGAATCAGTGAATAAATTGAATGCAGTCAGCTATAGCTTCTCAGCTTGTGGCTTGATTAGGTGAATCAGGGAGTTGGTTCAAACACAAACGCTTACTCAGGATGGCACAGCATGCGCTCCCAGGTCCGTGACTTAGAAATAGGAGTCCACCATGTGCCTCAGCATTCAGGGCAGTTGGTACCTCCTTTAATGTCTCTCCTAATCACCCACAAGCTGCAAAAGACGGTTTGCCAGCGCTGTTTAATACAAACGAGCCTTCTGAGCTAAAGCAGAGTTAACTTGCCACCTGCTAGCTGATGTAGTGCAGGTTGGAGTACTAACAGGTGTGGCTCTTTGAGGTAAAAAAGGGAATTGAAGCAGATAATTGGCAAATTGGGACTCTTAGGGTTTTTTTCTTTTGAAAAGTGTATTTGCTAGCTATGTAGCCTGTGTATCCAGTATTGCCCTGCTCCCAAAAAAATATTACAGGTGACTCCTCTTAGAGTTGACTCACAACAGAGAATCGACTCACAACTGAGAGTCGACTCATCAAACCTACCAAACTGTAAACTACTTTAATCTACACCTAAACCTACACCTAAACCTAACCTTAATCTACACCTTAAATAATCTTAACCTACACCGTAATCTACATCTAAACCTAATCTTAATCTACACCTAAACCTAATCTTAACATACACCTAAGCCTAACCTTAATCTACACCTTAAATAATCTTAACCTACACCATAATCTACACCTAAACCTAATCTTAATCTACACCTAAACCTAACCTTAATCTACACCTTAAATAATCTTAACCTACACCGTAATCTACATCTAAACCTTATCTTAATCTACACCTAAATCTAATCTTAACCTACACCTAAACCTAACCTTAATCTACACCTTAAATAGTCTTAACCTACACCGTAATCTACACCTAAAACTAATCTTAATCTACACCTAAACCCAACCTTAATCTACATCTTAAATAATCTTAACCTTCACCGTAATCTACACCTAAACATAATCTTAATCTACACCTAAACCCAACCTTAATCTACATCTTAAATAATCTTAACCTTCACCGTAATCTACACCTAAACATAATCTTAATCTACACCTAAACCCAACCTTAATCTACATCTTAAATAATCTTAACCTTCACCGTAATCTACACCTAAACATAATCTTAATCTACACCTAAACCTAACCTTAATCTACACCTTAAATAGTCTTAACCTACACCATAATCTGCACCTAAACCTAATCTTAATCTGCACCTAAACCTAATCGCAATCAACATGTAAACCCAGTCTTAACCTAAAATTGACCTACACCTTAATTTACACCTAAACCTTAATCTACTCTTAAACCTAACCTTAATCTACACCTTTATTTATACCTAATCATAACCTTACCCTAGACTTAACCTAATCGAAACCTAACCTGAACCGACACCTTGACCTACACTTTAATCTACTGCTGAATCTACACCCAGGTCCAAAGAATATGACAGCCAGGCTGTGTAAGTGAGTGGGTGTAGAACGATCTACAAAGCTGCCAGTAGGGGTGTCCAAATCTGTCGTATTTTTGGACAGGAACAATCAACCTAAATGGACGTTTCTATTGGGAGATCATACACACACACACACAGACACAGACACTCCCAAGCCATGTCCCTAGTCTGCCTGGCTGGACTGATGGGATCGTAGCGTCTAACGTCGTCTCAGTGTTTTCTCTGTGCTTCCTCTGCTGCTCAACTGTCTCTGAAAGACGAATGCCAGTGCTAGCGTTCCGCTGTTGTTACGAATGTCCTTGCCTTGTTCCTCCTCGCAACTGTAAAGGTAACGACGCCAACGTTGCGTGGACGTCTCTGCAGCGTTTGTCTAACGTTCTCTGTGTCTTTTCTCTCCGTGTGTGTGTTTGTGCGTGTGTGTGTGTATGAATGGGTGTGTGTGTGTGTGTGCGGGCGGCTGAATCAGGTGCTATGGCCAACCATCTCATCTCAAACGCTCTCCTGCGACCGCACGGCTCAAACAACCCCTATAACACTTTAGTTGGGGATTCGGCCGTGTATAACAACCCGCCACTCAGCATGTACAACACGCAAGGTGTGCTGGGCCTCTACTCACTTCAACTAACCTCCAGTCTGCATGGGTGCCAGTGTATATGTGTGTGTTTATGTGTGTGTGTGTGCTTTTGCATGGAGCATTCTGATGAGTGTGTGTGTGTGTGTGTATGATTCTTTGTGGAGTTCTGTGCATTCTGTCGGTTTGCTGCTGTATATATATATATATATATATATATATATATATATACCTCATGGTCTCCCTCTGCGTCCTCTCCTCTTGAAACATCACACCAAAATAAAATGTACTGTAGAAACTGAGGCCACCTTATTGCTTCTTCCATTAAATGGAATGACTTATTAAATAAATAATTGGTTTATGGTTTATGGTCGTATCATATTCAGAGAGAAGGCAGTCTGAAGTAGGCTACTGTTGTGGACACGGATCACGGACACTGTGGACATTTGAATGCCCTCAATTTGGGATGAAACAACAAATGAGCAGGTGTCCCAATACTTTTGTCCACATAGCATATCACCTCTCAAAGTCATAGCACTGGAACCAAACGAAGCCTTCCTAAATTTATTGCTAAAGCAGCGACTGCGGTGGAAGGTGAGATGTCCTTCCCGACAGCCATCTGCCATATTACTCCCAGAGCTTAACAGGGAGTTGAGTGTTCAGCGTGGAACGTGCAGCATGAAGCAAATGTGCAGCAGGGTGTGTGTGTGTGTGTGTGTGTTCTTGTGGAGAGCACAGCAGGAGGCCTGGTGCTTTTCTCTGTGGCTGTTGCAGCGCTGCATGATGCTGTCGCGCCAGTTTCTCCTCCTTCTCTATGTTCTCTCTCTCTCTCTCTTTCTCTCTTGCTCTCTTTTTCTTCATCTCTCTGGTTTGCTTCACCTTGCCTCATTTTCCCGTTTTCTCTCTCACTCTTTCCCTCCACTCATCAGTGTTGAATTTCTTCTCCATATTTCAGGTCTAATTCTTTAGCATGACCGGAAACGTGAAAGTGCACAGTGTTCGAAAACATTTCCCTCAAGAACTGTTCATGAAGAATCTCATGCTCCTCATACTTGGGGGTGGGGTGGTGGGTGGGTGCGTGGGGGGGTCACATTACATTCAAACTACAGCTCCGGTCAACAGCATCGTCATTACAAAGGAAGGCTTAATGTTCCCAAGTTCAAACCAGCAAGGATATAAAAAAATACCTTCATCTGTGCTCCCAACATCTCAGCGACCTTGAAATCTAATATCAATAAAAGCTCTGAAATTATGAGTAGAACCAAGGATACTCCGAATGTGCCTCTTTAACCCAATCAATAATTCGCTTATACCCTTTTTTTTATTGTGGAGCTCTTCCTGGGGCACTAATAGAGGCATACCCCTTCCTTGTGCTTTGGAAAGTCCCATCTCTTAACGGAAGCCGTTTTCTGTTCTCTGCTGATTGGGACTTTATTTTTGTCTACTACTCTGTGTTTGTCTGTGTAAGTAGTGTGTTGCAAGATGGGTGAGGGTAAGAATGGATCTACCCAGGCTCCGCCCACTAATGCATTCTTTCATATCGACTTTTGCAAGGTTAAAAAAAGAGCTTTGAAGAACGTTGACCCATATCATATTTAACTGAAGGAGTTTTTGATTTGCTTTTAGTTTAAAATTATGCTGTTCTACCAAGCTGGACATCGGAAGTCCGTTCAGGAATTCTGTGCAGGTTGGAAACGACGGAATTGCTGCCATGTCTTCATTCTACCTACCGTGAGAGCTTTAGCTCGATTACACAAGCATACAAATCTGATTAGCCACCTAGAGTAACAGCAACAGCAAAATCCAGGACTGGGAACTGTCCAGTGCTGAAAACCTTGGCCATTGAAGAACAGCTTTTGGTTCCCTAGGAAGCAATGTTTTATCTAAATGAGTGAGACTGAGAAGAATCTGTGCATAATGGGAATGTTCTAGGTGGGAGCTTTACTTTGGCATAGGCTTTACATTCTGTGAAGGTCCCTTACACTCGGACAGTGGCTGCTCTTCATGGTGGCCATGTTTTGCTCCAACCCGATTTATCGAGGTTCCTCTGGATTTTTTGATTTAGAATATAGTCTTGGTTTCTACCAAGTTTCCTCCGCTTGCTAAAAGTAAGCTTTTACTTGCCACTGTTGCCACTGGCTGGCTCAGAACAAGCCTCAGACCCAGATCTCAGTTCAGCTTAAACAAGCCAAGGGAAAAAAAGAAAATTCCCCTCAAATCAAGAGGTAGAAACCTTGAGAGGAGCCAAGACTCAAAAGGGGACCCCATCCTCTTCTTGTTGACCCATCCTCTGGTCCTTCTAGCCTTCATCCTACACAAATAAAATTGCATCAGATTGAAGGAAACCTGTTATACACTGGGATAGAGCAAACATCTGGACCAGTTTGAGAACCACTGCTTTATGGAACCAAAAGTGGGTCTTTTGTGGGCCTTTGTGGGACTGTCAGATGAATGAGGTTTCTATCTGTGTCCAGTAAAGCTTGTCCAACCTAGCAAAGGTTGTTACAGAAGAACGTGTTGGTGGGCGGAGCCTGGATTGATCAGTTACGGGTCATTTTTGTTCAGTTCATCAACCTGTGTGCATGTTCTCTTCGACTTGTCACTGGATGCTTACTTGTGCTTTCTTTCTTTCTGTCTTTCCTCTATCTTTCTGTCTTTCTTCCTTTTTACTTTCTTTCTTTCTCCATGCTGTCCGTTAAGAGCCCTACAGAGAGACAAGTATGGGAGTCAAGCTAAATATTGCTTACCAAATGTAATTGCCCTCGTATTTCCTTCTTCCACGCTATTCTTTTTGTTGAACTTTTTTTCTTTTAATGGTGTACTCTCTCAAGAGTTGCTCATTGGGAAATGTAGTCTACTTCACCCTCCATAAAACAATTACAGGCACCATTTAGAAGAAAAAGAAATAAAACCCTTTTTCCTTTTCATTAATTTAAGTGCTACCTGGTAAAACAGAGATGGGCTATACGGCACCATCAACCTTTACGATAAAAGAGGAAAGAAAAGGTTTACAGACAAATTTGTTCAGTACTGAAATTTCGTCATGTGGCCTAAGAAGGCTGGACTCGTTTTTAAAAAAATCAATACATTGAAATCCAGCCACTTTTGGAGACGTGCATAGAATACACACGCATCACCTGCTCCCACTTCTCCTCTGCTATGAGTCCAAGAGAAAGTTCTGGAGCCTGTAGCGGGTGCAGATCCACACTTTCTCTGCATGAGAGAGCTGAGATGTTTCCATCCCCTCTCCTCCGGCCTTATTTAGCACATTAAAGTAGCGAGAAAGAGAAAACGCTTGTGTTATTAAATGGCTCATCTTACAGTGGTGTTCTAGCCAAAAGTAGCCATGTAAACCTTTTAGTGCTAAATAAGGACCAGTGTTGATTGGAACCTGGCTTAAACATGCCTACACATCGAGCCGCAGCATGGCTGTGCTTTAATTGTGTTTGTGTATGTGTGTAAGTGTGTGTTTGGGTGTTTGAGAGTGTGCGTGTGTGTTCCATGGTTTGTGGAGTATATATTTTTATATATGTCTGTAATGATGTTCTCAGTTGACTGCACAGTTGGGCGGTTTAATAGACTTTTAGTTATTGTAAAAGTTGAAATTAGACTTATTAAGGTAAGTTTTCTGTTAAAAGCTCAGAAAGCCTGATCCAGTTTTTTTGGCACTGATCCAATCCCAGTATTGCGTCCTGGTTGATATTGATCTGATGTGATATATGATATGTTATGATATGTTATGATATACACAGAATTCATAATACAGTTCAGTATAAAATACAGTAATGTCTTTGTGGACAGCATTCATAAGGCTATATTAGCTATGCAGGTGAAACACTGAGAATGAAAAAAATAGGATTTAAAGTTATTTATTGTTACTCAGATAATAATAACTGCTTACGGAGGGGCTCTGAGTGGTCTCGTGGACTAAGCCACTATAATCCCAGGATCATTTTTTCCATCCTGGGTCATGCTGCTTGCCATCAGCAGCCACTGTCCAGTGAAGCACAATTGGCCTTGCTTTCTCAGGGGTGGGTTGATGGCACTTTCTCAGTTTTGGGTGTTGCTAGTGATAAGGAATGTATACATGGATGGAGATTGGTTAATTGGCCTTCCAAATTAGGTAGAAAATGAGGTAAAAATTGACTTGCGTTCACCTTGCGTTGTTCTTGCGTTCACCTGGAAAAAAACAGAGCGCATCCAACAAGAACAAATGTGCCCTACACATATTTTCAACAGCAATGGTAGCACATGGAAAGTGCTGGTTTGAAATACTGGTCTCTCTTACTATGCCTAATGTCCACTGGGTTGGATTTGCACTAGTAAAAATGCCATTAGCTAGTCGATTTCCATTCCACTGGTGAAATAGCCACTAGAGAGACTCTGGAATCAGGTTAAATTGGTTGACAGAGAATAATGTCACATTATGGAGAACCCATGATAGTAGTGTAAACAAGGCCCAAGAAAAAGAAACAAAGGATTGGAACTGGATCAGGCTTAATATAGGTGATACTCCACCCCTTAAAATGTAGCTGGATCTGCTCTTGATCCGCTCTTGATTTGCTTTTAGACATCACTCTCATGTAAATGGTAACAGAATATGCTGTTTTTAGTCACTTTAAGCTTAATAAAGGAATCCAGTCAGTACTAGATAATATGACTAAGATGTTCTGTGTGTGTTTGATAGGAGTGATTGTGTGTGAGGGTGCATGTAATAAGCCTGTGTTTGTGTGTGTGTGTGAATGTGTGCAGTTTTTCATTAGTGCTTACTCTGAATCTCTTTTTCAGAGGGAATCCTGAACAATGCCCGGGATACAAGTGTCATGGATACTCTACCACTGAATGGTAACCATGGCAATAGCTACAGCCTGGCCGGAGCGGACTATGTGAGCGACTGTGTGCGAATCATCGAGCGCGGTTTCGGCGGGCCGCATCCAGAGACCACGCTGGAGAAGCGCATCCTAAAAGAGCTCACCTCCAACTACCTGCCCTCTTACCTGAACAACCGCGAGCGCTCGGCCGAGCACAGCCGCAACCTCGTCAACAAGCTGGTCAACAACGTGGGGAACGTGGCGCACGTCAGCAACGTGACCCACGTGAGCAATCTCACTAACCTCAGCAACAACGGCAGCATCCGAGGCAAGGATTCGTCCGTTTTGCCCGTGGATCTTGCCCTAGACCTGGACGACTCGCCGGCTTTCGCGCCGGATGAGGGTCTGGGCCTGGAGCTCATCCGCGAGGAGTCGGACTCGGACGCCCCGCTGTTGCCGCGGCAACGACCCTCCCTCCCCACCCAACCCCTCTCGTCATTCGGATCTGGCCCCGCCCCCTCCGCCTCCCGCCGGCGCCTCCCTCAGGAGAACAGTGAGAGTTTTTTCCCTCTCCTGACGGACGATCAGCGCGAAGAGACGCCAGAGCCCCAAAGAGACTCGCCTGAGTCACCCGAGTCGCGGCCGGACGCCCGCACGCTGCCCCGTGGAGGCGGAGACGGGCACACGCACGCCGAGCCCGACGACGTGTACTACAAGAGCATGCCAAACTTGGGCTCGCGGAACCACCTGCACCAGCTGCACTCCTACTACCAGTTGGGCCGCGGCAGCAGCGACGGCTTCATCGGCCCTGCGAGCAACAAGGACGAAGCGTCGTCTTCTTCCGCCGACGGGACGCCGCAGGACCCCCCCCACCTCGTTACCAGCTTATAGAGCAGTTTAAAGGTCTCCAAACCCTGGTCCTGGAGATCTGCCTTCTTGCAGAATCTCGTTCCAAACACAAATCTGTTTCCACAAATCCGCTGGTGTGTTAATGGACCTATTCGTGCACAGCTAATTGGCTTATCCATGATCTGCTCACAAATGCATTCTTTTGTGACTTGAGAAAAGGAAAGAACTGAAGGTCTTTTTCTGGATCCCATATCGCCTTCGAAGGCCTTCAAATTCAACCTTTCGCCATATTGCATGCTCTCAGTTACACCAAAATGGAACTTACAACTTAATCTGTCTTAGCAGTGTGACTTTTCACACTCACGCTCATAGCATACTCTAAATTTAGGGGGTTGTAAACACTGAATCTTATGCTGCAGTTGCTCCAGAACTGAATTTCTCCACTCCTACAAAGTCATGGATAAGACAGCAGTCTACAAAGCAATGCATTTTTGACCAGCGCATGCATAGGTGAACTGTTTGACAACACTGGCCAGAAGAAGCCCCACTTTGGCCAGATGTTAGCTACCTTGATTGTGGTGGTAAAGAACCCTAACCCTGTTACCTGGAAGAAGCCATCAGTGGGGGCTTCTTCTTCGATGTTGATCTCCCAAAGCTAGATCCTCTAATTTGTGATATCACAGAACTTGACTTGATTGGCCTGATGAGGTACATTAGCGCTAGCTGAGAAAGAGGGCTAGCATGTTGGATGTACTCTGCAGAGAAAGTGGATCTTCAGGATCTTTAGGTGTGGTGACCACTGGGGAATCGCTGCAAGCGCAACACTGAACCACCAGCTCCTTGTTCGCAAACACGCAAACACAATTCAAACACACATCGTTCCGACTTCCCTACCCGCACCGACTCATACCGAAGCCCTCTTCTCCTTGCGTGGTCTCCTTTGCTTTCCTTTACCAGTCACTCGTCCGCAGTCGTAGACATTTCTTGTCCGCGTTCTTGTGAAAAACAAAACAATGGAAGTAAAAAAAAAACAAAAAAAAAAAACAACAACATTCTGGACCTGCTTTTTGTATTTGAATTTAGAGAGGATTGGTGGGATTGTGGACACCAACGTTGTTTGGACGTTCTTTGCAGACTCTTCAACGAGACTTGTTCCCCATGACGGACTGGACCCCGCATGGAATAACGAATAAGGCAGTGGGATAAGAGCTGAAAAAGACTCCTTGTGTTCAACGACAAAAACACAGTCAGGAACTTTTCTATTACTGACAGCAGTGCATACAGGCTCGGAAGCAATCGGATTAGGACGGAGGAGACTCTGAAAAAGACTATTTTATTACACTTCTTTATCTGACATTTGCTTTTTAAATGTTTTTTCTTCTTGTCCGATGGGATGGGATCGGTACACTTTGCTGCAGTGGTCCGTCCCAATAAGACGAGGCCAAAGGCCGGAGGTTTTGGCAAAAAAGGCGTCGCAAAAAGGACGACTACAACACCACATGCCGTAGAGCATATTTTTTGTTTTTCCGTTTTTTGCTGTATTAATAACAAATATTAAAAAGTGGAGACAAAAAAAACTAATATCAGAGATTATAAAATATTTCTATGTAAGTGTACAGCTACTAGCAATTGAACAGTCTGCTTTTTTTTCCTTTTCTCTGTAAGCGTGGTGATTTAGAATCGGTTCTTCAGGTCTGGACTTCAATCTTGCCCTCATCTTCTCTTCCTTTGTCGTTCTTCTTTCTTTTCAACAGCAGCAGCAGCAGCACATAATATAATCACAGAGAAAAAGCAAAAAAAAAAAAAGTGCAAAAAAGGCCATTCTACAGTTGTAACCACAGATGATTTTCCCACCTCTCGACTTCCGACGTTTCACTTTTTCTCATTGTTTCCCAAAAATGTTTCATTTTCCAACTGCGTTACTTCAGTGTGTAGATATAGCTGATTTAAAAGAATAAATAAATAAAAAGACGGAAAAAAGAAAAGTGATGCTGTTTTGGGTGCAAGAGTCCAAATTCCTTGTGAATCTGACAGCTGAGGAAGACTCCAGTGCCATGGAATGGGGAAACAGAGCGAATTCCATGTTGATAATGCACTAGGCACTTGTATAAAAACACAGGATGGGGAAGTTTCACTCATTAAAGATCGACCTTTGGAGCGAGGAAAAAACGCCAACCTGCCTGTCTGTGTTTTCCTTCCAGCTGAACGAGAATAGACGGTTATTTATTTCTGTTTCTGCAAAGAGGTGATCAGACAAAACAACAACAACAACAACAACAACAACAAAAATGCAATCAGCAAAACGTCCGTCAGTAAACATCCGCCGCTCATGTTCTGGTTTTCACCGTCGCGAGGGTGATCATGGATTTTATTTATTCCTTATTGCTTATTTTTGGTTTCTTTTGTATTGATTTTTGAAGTTGAATGACCTCCTAACTAATATTTGTTGTAACAGTGAAACTTGTTTGCCAACAAATAAATTACTGATCAAGACTGAAGCTGGTGATTGGGGCGCTGTTGTGTGTGTGTGTGTGTGTGTGTTGGTCTGTGTGTGTGTGTGTGTCTTTGTTGTCTTTGCAGTAAGGGTATCCTTCTGATGACTCTTCCATGCAGGTCATATTTAAGCCACCGTAATGCCGTGACTCTGAGGCCGGAATCAGTGGTGTACACAGTCCTCTGTTTTGGTTCAGCAGTTTTTACGAACCAGCTAAAGCCCTAAATAACTACTACCAACCCCAGAGGGAAAGAGAACTACCATCTAACCATCCCACCTCCCGACTCCCGCATCTCGCTCTCGCTTGTGTTGTTTTTTGCAATCCCAGTAAAAAGAGCTGTAGAATATTTCCTGTTTTTTAAAATAGCAACAATCAGCACTTCCTCAATGTTGACTCCATGACTCAGACTGAGCAGAGCACGTCATAGCTCACAGAGCCAGAGCAGCAGCGCTGTTGGTTGAGGATGTACATTTGCATGTCAAAGGTTAACCTTCAGGGGTAAAAATGTTTCACAAAATTCGCCTGTCGTAGTGAGTCTCTTTGAAGTGCATGGAATTGGTTTAATGCAGGTGTGGTGTCGCTGCATAGTAGAACAGTGCACCACCACTCTAAAGTCCTAGAGCTTGCTGAAGTCACAGTTGCTTGCTTTTGCAGTCACAGTCAAGGCTTTTCTATTAGTCCTATGAGCAGATCTCTCTGAAAGCGTCTTCCAGACCTCCTCTTGTCCTCCACTTATCTGTTAACTGTTCCTGTCTCATCTCTTAATTACAAACAAACTGAGGAAATGGCAATTTAAAAAAGGCTTTGCTATCGTTTTGTAGGTCTTCTCTGGCTTTGTGGGCTTTATTGATGTCAATGTTCAGAGTGCCAGCCAGCTGCTTAGAGGAGCCCATGGCTGCTGGTTGTTGGGACGTGGTTTGAGGAGCTTTGAAACTTGCATCACCTGGCCTTTCCTACCAACAGCTGGAGCTTGGCTTGAGTCCATGGTAAAAATGTATCGACAGGTACTCATCTCTTGAGGTTCCAAAAGATTTTTTGTTCATCGCAACAGTTGGAGAAAGTTGTGAACGAATGCTGTTTGTGGGTGGAGCATGGACAGGTCAGTTCCAATGTTAGTACTAGGTCACTTTCAGGCATCTGAAAATTTATTGTATGAAATTTATTGTAACGATTATCAGCTACATGTTCATAACACGTTATGGCTACGATACACAACGACTTGCCGAAAGCTGTCAGAAGCGTCACGCTGTTTGGCTCGACTTTCGGATTTGACTGCGGTTTGTCACAGACTTGAATGACCTGAGGTATCTGTGCCATACATGATGAAAGTAAATGCCTCCTTGAGTGCCTCCATACTTCAGAAAAAAACACTTCAACAGGATATGATGGAATATTCACCCACATTAATATAGCCTGAGGTTATATAAAGATAAAAGGCACTGGAATCTTTACTGACACAGGAGCGCTTAGTCCATAACAATGACAGAAACAGCACATTTGAGACATACAAGACTAAAATCACTGAGAAACTCTGGTAATAATGATTTTACCCCTTCACCCCATGGAAAGCTAATCCCATCCGAATGGGGCTTTTCTTGCATCTCTCTTATGTTTCTAAACTACTTAAAGATTTTACTGATCAGTCTTCCGTGTCTCTGGAAATGTACAGATGTGTGTGTGTGTGTATGTGTGTCTGTGTGTGTGTTGGGAGCAGTGTGAGTGGCATTTGCGGAGCGTGAGAGTTAATAGAAAGTGCTGAACTTCGACTTTCATTCAAGTTATTGATGACGCACAAGTTTACACACACACAAACACACACACTCCACATAATTAATGAGTCATTACCGTGGCTCATAACCGGCCCTGCCAGTGAAACACACAGACGTGCTTACGCAGCAGCTTTCAGCATCAGAGGCCCATGCAAACGCGTATACACACACACACACACACACAGACATCCAGACTAGACGCTGTGATTCAGTGCCAAATCAATTCCATATTTTAACTTTTAGAAGTAATTTTATTATCAATATGCTGTAAAATCTGAAAAAAAAATTATTCAATTATATAATATAATATAAAATACTATTTAATTACACTACTTACATCATATAGGACATTTATATTTAACTGATACTTTCAGTATCACCAGGTTCGGGACTAAACTTCTACACTCTGTAGAGAGGTACTGCCATTAAAACAGGCTCAGACTCTCTGGAGCAGATAAACACAAACCTATAGCACCATGGGATAGAGAGATATAAAGGGGGGCTAGAGGGATGTAAAGCCCCCCCTCCCCGAGCATTAAGCTGTTGAGCAGTGGAACTGGGTTCTCTGGAATGATGGAAGGTGCTTCATCCATTACTTTAGATGTGAGTTGGGGAGTTGGGGACGAGGTGGGGTGGCTATCATACAACATCCTCACTAACCTCACTAACAGTCTTGTCACTGGATGCAATCAAATTCTCACAGCAATGCTCCTGAACGCAGTGGAAAGCTGACTAAAAAGGTCCCACAGAAGCCAGTTGCATTGGGATTCTGCAAGAAGGCAGCTCTCCAGGACCACAGAAATGGAACGTACAGTTAACAGACATTTAGAAGTGTGATGGTTGAGTGTCCACATACGTTTGGCCAGCCCACTCTCCAAAAATTCATTTCGGGGAGCGGGCACCAAGCAACAAGGTGCATAGAAGGTGTGTGACCTACAGCATGGAGGAGCTACTAGGGTTAAACAGAAGAGAACAGTGCTGGTTAGGGTGCAGGCTTACAGGCCAGCCTTTTACCTCTCATCTGCCATGTAACAGATGTAATTCGCTGGAGTGATTCCACAGCACAGTCCTGAGAGCGTCGCTGTGATGGGGTTGGATGTGCGCTGCCAGCTCAGCTCCAGTCTGTCATTCTCCTCTGTTTCACTCTAAAGGGAATTATCTGATTCTTTTTAAAGGTCACAATACCAACCAGTCTGGCAGTTACAATTCAGTACAAACCACAATTACACTCCTGACTCTCCACACAGCAGCGCCGTCACCTGCTTCTACTGACTACCACACACACAGCTACGCCCAGGCCTCAGCTTCCATTCACAGCAAATTAGGCAGTGTTGAATCAACATTCGTACAGTGCTGAATGTAACACTCGCACAGTGCTAAATGTAACACTCGCACAGTGCTGAATGTAATACTTGCACAGTGCCGAATGTAACACTCGGACAGTGCCGAATGTAACACTCACACAGTGCCGAATGTAACACTCACACAGTGCCGAATGTAACACTCGGACAGTGCCGAATGTAACACTCGCACAATGTAACACTCGCACAGTGCTGAATGTACGACTCACACAGTGCCGAATGTAACACTCGCACAGTGCTGAATGTAACACTTGCACAGTGCTGAATGTAACACTCGGACAGTGCCGAATGTAACTCTTGCACAGTGCTGAATGTAACTCTTGCACAGTGCTGAATGTAACACTTGCACAGTGCCGAATGTAACACTCGCACAGTGCTGAATGTAACACTCGCACAGTGCCGAATGTAACACTCGAACAGTGCTGAATGCAACACTCGCACAGTGCCAAATGTAACATTCGCAAAGTACCGAATGTAACACTCGCACAGTGGTGAATGTAACACTCGCACACTGCTGAATGTAACACTCGCACAGTGGTGAATGTAACACTCGCACAGTGCCGAATGCAACACTCGCACACTGCTGAATGCAACACTCGCGCAGTGTTGAATGCAACACTCGCACAGTGCTGAATGTAACACTCGCACAGTGTTGAATGCAACACTCGCACAGTGTTGAATGTAACACTCGCACAGGGTTGAATGTAACACTCGCACAGTGTTGAATGTAACACTCGCACAGGGTTGAATGCAACACTCGCACAGCGCTGAATGTGGTGGTTGTAAGTGCTCAGCTGGCCACTAATGTTATGGTGAAAAAACAGCCCGGTTAGAACGCAAGAGTCAGCTCGCGTGGCTTGAACTAACTGTTGTATAAAATCATATATAACACTGAAGTCTCTCTCTCTCTCTCTCTCTCCCTTACTCACTCACTCACTCACTCATTCTCTGTCTTGGAGCACGTTCTTCCCTCTCTAAATCCCTTAGCAAATCCCCCTGTAACACCTCACACTACAGATACCCTTCTGTCTGACAGAGAAGGACTCACTCTCTCTCTCTCTCTCTCTCTCTCTCTCTTTCTCTCTCTCTCTCTCTCTCTCTCTCTCTCAGGTGTGCTCAGGTTTTGGCTGTAATTGGAGTGTACAGCAGTAATTGTAGAGAGAGTGGTGTAACCTTGTGGGCTGCTGCCCTGTCGGAGTGTTTAATTCGGCTGATAAAAGCCTGTCTGCTGTGTGTTGTGCTGAAATTATACCTTGTTTGGGGAGGGGAGGCGTGGCTGAGCGAGGTGTGGGTCGGAGTGCAGGAGCGCAGTGAGATCTGACACTTTGTCTGATTCCGCTATTGTTTTATTCCCTCTCTGCTGCTACCTAGCCCTCATGGCTTAATTAGCAGCCACTGTGGGTGTCAAATCAGTTGTGCAATTGCCTGTAGAACACTAAATCAGCTGCTTCTCTCTGTGTGTGTGTGTGTGTGTGTGTGTGTGTGTGTGTGTGTGTGTGTGTGTGTGTGTGTGTGAGTGTCTAGGGGATTGGCAGGATTGCGATGTAACACTAAAGCCTGAGTAGACTGATAAATCACTGTGCTGATTAGTTATTTGTCTCAGTGTTACTGCAGTTCATCCATGAATCTTATCCAATAAGCTGATTGACAAGATCAACTATAATCTTCATATCTGATTATCCTGTCTAGTATAGTAATACATGGAAACTGTAGTTACTACTCAGCTCTGAGTATTAAACATGTTCCAATCTTACAGTAGAACGATAAACCCTGCAGAGGTGAACGGGTCTCTCTGAAGGCTTAATAAACCTCCAGCCCTGAGTTTACTGCCTTAAGACATGAGGAATCCTGGAGGAACCCTAGAGGAGAGGGACACATTTCAAATTGAAACCACTTGTTTATAAATCTTATATATTGCCAGGAAATGGTCCATAGTAGCAAAGTGGGTGTATGTATATTTCTGACTCTATTTATAATATCATTTATAATTGGGTGTACATTGAAAATGGGCCCTGTGTTGGTTCAAAGAACAGTTCAAAGAAATTATTGAAAGTCCATTATTTGGAGAAGGACCACACCTTGAACTCCTCCTCCTCCTCATCCCCCCCCCCCCCCACACACACACACAAATATATCTCCTTTTCTTCTCAGTTCACCCTCGTGTTGAACAACGTCACCCCATTTCCACCCCATCTCCTCCCTCCTCTCAAGCTCACCTGAACTACAGGGGGTTTGGCTTGGAAGCTGCCCCGAACCCCACCCCAAAGTCTACTGAGTCCGCCTGCTCATAACAGCCTTCCAGAGCATGGACCACACAAGCAAAGTGAGTGTATATTTTGACCCTGTACGCATCATTTAATGTATCATATAATTTATTATTGTGTGTACGTATACCTCAACTACAGTGGGTTTGGCTTGGAAGCCACCCCGAATTTTAGCCCAAAGTCTACTGAGTTCACTTCCCCATAACAGCCTTCCAGGGCGTGGTCCACACAAGCAAAGTGGCCGTATGTATATTTCTGACTCTGTATGCATTATTTCATTTAGAATGTCATTTATAATTGGGCGTACATTGAATTTTGAGCCTATGTGCTTTCTATTAAAGATGTATAATCACTCGTTCCGCTCCAGAAAAAAGAACAGTTCAAAGAAACCATTGAAAGCCCAAAATTGTAATGCCATTCATGTCCATGCAGAGTTTTGATAAACTTCCACCCACAACTCTGCCTTCACCTTACTTAACACCTGCTGCCAAATGAAAGTAGTTTCTGGCTAAAACAAAACAATTTGAAGTTAATGGCTGTTTGTTTTGGGTCTGTCTTTGTCACATTATGAATCTACTGTTCTGTGTTTTGCCATTACAGACACTCAGTTACAAGCTGAATGAAATCACATTCTCAAGTGTCTCAATGTTGTTTTTTTGGGGGTTGATAAAATTACGTAAAAATGGAAAGGAAACAGTGGGAGTGCAAGTGTTCAACTTGTGCCATTGTTTAGGGACCTCTATGTTGGACATACAGGGGATGTTGTGTATGATATAAACAGTGCATAGTAGATAAGAGAGAGAAATATAATATCATGATATTCAAAGATATTCACATGATATTCGAATATTCGATTTTTTTCTGGGATTTAATACATTTAATTAGTTGTAACAGATGGATTCTGAACTAATCCAAATAAACAGTTGTAGTTATGCTGTGTTTACAATCCAACAAGGCAAGATCCATGATGTGCTCTGGAAAGTGAATTGTGGCATAATATATTTGATCTATAATAAGTATAATATTTATAATCTATACATTGGCGACCACTATGAATTGATAGGTTAATTTGCTGGTAGACTGTAGACTAAAGATGCCATAGAATGCATTTATTCAGTTTTTTAAGTTGTTATTTAATGTGCTAATAGTGAGTATGTGCTTTTGGTTGTCGTGAAAAATGCAAATGCAAGCCTATTTACCATCCTGTTACTTTACATCAGAATTGACACATCGCGGGCTAGTGAAAAATTATTAGCTCTACTTTTATTGGCTAGTTCAGTGTGCAGTTAGCTAGCTGAAGTGAATGTAATAGAGTTTGGTGGGGTTAGCTTTTAGCTTAGCACTCAGCTAGCACCGACTTGCTTCACCGCCTCTCCTCACAGCCATCATACGCAGCTCATACAGCCCTCACGGTTTTCCTCCGGTCTTTCCTCAGCCCTTGCTTCGACTGACTGGCTAGCATTAGCTTTTAGCCTTGTTAGCTTCACCTTCATAATTCTCCTGAAAAAGCCACTGTGTTTAGCCTCGAAAGGCTTATGCTAGGTCTTGGGTTACATCTCTTCTGGTCTTACCTACGTAGGTTTTGCTTTTAAAAGAGGACACCACAGTGTTCAGAGGTTCAGAGGTTCACTGTATGTCACTTCCAGGTACCGAACCCGAACCCCCGTCATTCATCTACGCCAAGATAAATAAACTTCACCATTCAGAGGAACCTTTAAACTCGATAGCAGCTTCTGAAGTCCTGGACACTGGCGATCGTTACAGAAACTCGGGACCATTTCAGCAGGATTCATCCACGATGTCCTAGGTTAGATAGTTGCCATGACGACGCTTTCTCTCAAGACTCTCTCTACCTTTATCGTTCTTTATCTGGACTGGCGAGGTGGCGACAAGGGTGCAAGGAATGGGTCAAATCTCTATTGTTTCTTTTCCTTTGTTCTTCCTCTTTTCCCCCTGTATTCCTTCTCCTCTCTCCTCCCCTCTAGTCCATTCCAGGCGCCAATCAAGGCTGATAATCTTTAAATTAGAGGGTGACAGAAGAGGGCAGCGAAAGTGCCACCCTCCCTCTCCCATCCAACTCTCTCTCTCTCTCTCTGATAGATAAGTGGTCTCTGTGTGGACTGGCCAAGGCTATTTTAATTAAATATATGAACATGGCCTGAAGACTAAACATAGATAGCATCAGCTCATCATGGAGGAGCCCCACAGGCACGTCAAGGACAGAAGTGTGTTCCCCTAGGGGCCTCTGCCGCTGGAGCTTTCCATTTAGCCAGAGCTCCAGTAAACATCTTCCACCAATCTAGATGTGCAAGAAATGCACTGGTGTTTCTGCTGATGTAACATATCGCATTCAACTCATTAGCGAATTACAAAGACCTGCATGAGCTAAAACGGGATGCACATCAAGCGATGCTGTCGTATTTCAAGTTTCCTCTAACTGCAAGAAAATATATTGCCAAAACCTCGTAACCTCATCAAAACCTCGTAACTTCCAAAAAATATATCATCCTATAGTCTAAACTTGTGAACTCGGCCCATTCAATCAGCTCCACTCACCATATAGGAGCCCTTTGTAATTCTATATTTCAGACTGTATCCATCTGTTTCTCTGCATACTTCATTAGGCTTCATTTACCCTGTTCTTTAAAGGTCAGGACCCCACAGGACCACCACAGAGCAGGTAGTATTTGGGTGATGGGTCATCCTCAGCACTGTGCTGTGCTGCGGGAAGGAACCCAATTTGTGTGAGTGGAGACTCCAGCATTACATTAGCTTTATCCACTGCCCCTGTTAAGAGATCTATGAGTCTGTTCATCATGAATACACTAATTGGCCAAATGTTCATGGACACTCCTTTAGATAAAATAATTCAGATACTTTAAGGTCCACCCATTGCTGACACAAAAGGCACAACTTGTCTAGGCCCTGTAGAGAAGTACTGCCAATAGAATAGGACTCCCTGGAGCAGATGAACATCAACCTATTGGCACCATGCTGCCTAATGCCAGACATGGGTTGGAGGGGTATAAGGCCCTCCAGCATTGAGCTGTGGAGCAATGAAGCTGTGTTTTCTGTGTTCTCTGGTGCTGCATCCATTACTTTTGGGGAGTTGGGGATGAGGTGGGGTGGTGATCATCCAACATCCTGACCTTACTAACGCTAATGTTTCACCTGGAGAGTAGAATCTGGCACTCCAACAAAACCTTGGTTTGGGAAGAAACAATGAATGAGCAAGTGTCCCTATACTTTTGTCCATATAGTATAGGTGTGGTACTGTTGAGCCAAACAAGATCTGAGGAATAATGAAGAGCAAGGATGTCCGACTTTGGTCTTTGCTGGTAACGGTTCTGCTGAGATCAGCCTGTTCCCTCCTCTAACATTCTGAGTTCAGCTCACAAAGTCCTTGCTAATTAGCCGACGGGTTGTGATGAGAAAGAACTCTGGCAGTGCTGAGGGTTAGAAGGAACCTGGTTTGATGCTCCAGGTCTACAACATTGTAAAAACTTCAGCATTACTGTTAGCTCGCATAGTGACATGAGCTTTCATCCACTGTCATTTATGCACCTGGAGTGAGCTGTAAACACTAAGAAATGACACGCGAACGTGATGCTGAGGTAAAGGACATCAGCCGAAGCTCTTTTTCCTCAGTGCAGCTACAGCATCGGCTGTTCCTTGCTTCTCGGTGGAAATGAAAGCTGAACTGACTGTGAACCAGACGTGATGTTTAATTTATACACCCGCAATAAATAAATATAAAACTGTGAATAAAAGCCCTCTCCCAGTTCCTCCATCCAGTAATGCTTACCTCTCCTTTGCCGGTACGCTCACTCTGGAGCTCAGTCGAGAAGTATGACTACTTTTGATACTTGTTTTATTATTATTATTATTATTATTATTATTATTTTTCTTTTCACTAGCGTGCATAATGAAGGTCTCAGAAACTATGAATAACAATGTTAATAAGAATCCAAGGAACATGTGTGTGTGTGTGTGTGTGTGTATGTGTGGTGTAAGAGAGAGAGAGTGAGAAAGAGAGGGGTGCTGGCGGTAACAGATGAAATGGTAATGTGTCAGATCTCTTAATTGGACGTTGGGGTAGGTGGGCGAGTTTGAATTAAATTTGGATGAGAAAGAAAGAGAGAGACAGATAGAGAGAGAGAGCAGTCTCTCTCTCCCTCTCTCTCGCCCTCTCTCTCCACAAAGGCATCACATCTGCCCTATGTCCACACTCTCTCTCTCTTTATCTCTCTCTCTCTCTCTCTCTCTCTCTCTCTCGCTTTGTCTCTCTCCCTTAGCCTCTTTTGCTAATTCTCTCTCTCTCTCTCTCTCTCTCTCTCTCTCTCTCTCTCTCTCTCTCTCTTTTGCCCTCTTACTCGCTTTGTCTCTCTGCCTCTCTTTCACTCCAAAACAATTTTAATGAGAATCCCACAGCGTGTGTTATGCGTGTGCGCTCGCACTCACACTCACACTCACACTCACACACACACAGATGCAGCTGTTTACTGGAAATGGCATTAACAGCTACAGGTGTGCAGTTGTTGGAAGCGCTGAGGAAGTCAGTGCAGCTCTGCTAATGAATGTTCTTTTAAATGTAACTGGATTCATTAGACTCTGATGACTCTGATTGAGTGTGATGTCATAGTAACCTTTTAGCATAAAACCACAAACACGATTTTACTGTTGATGCTGGGATGTCAGTTTTAATTATGCAGTTTGTTAAATGTACAGTAATCACAGAATTACGCAGTTCATTCTATAGTTAGTTGCATCTGAATTATGTTTACATTCAGTGCAATTTTGCTCTGAGACACTGTAAAAGACCTGCGGCAAAACTGCTCAAACAAATAGTTTTGTGTGTATTAAGTAACCTGGCTGTTATTTAATGAAATATCTGATATGTTTACAGAAGATAACACACAATTATTGTTCAGTTAACCACAGAAGGAGACAGCTGAAAACAACCAGTGTTTCTTACAATTAGATTTGATATAAAACTAAATGACAAAAACTGGCAACATTCCAACATTATATTAAAATCTGCATTTTCCACAATAACCAGGTGTAGTTTCCGCTTCTTCAGCCCTATTTGGATGGGATTAGTTATACAGTGGGGCAGTGGTGGCTCAGCGGTTAGAGCGCTGGGTATCGATAACAAGGTTGTGGGTTTGATTCCCGGGCTCGGCAAGCTGCCACTGTTGCCCCCCGGGCGCTGGAGTTGGCTGCCCACTGCTCTGTGTGTGTGTGTGTGTGTGTGTGTGTGTGTGTGTGTGTGTGTGTGTGTGTGTGTGTGTGTGTGTACTCACTGCCCCTAGTTCACTAGTGTGTGTGTTCACTACCACAGATGGGTTAAATGCGGAGGACACATTTCGCTGTACAGTGACAAATATGTGCACCTTTACATGAGGGGGCAAAGCAATGTAATTTTACTACAGTACATCTAAATACCTGAGATGGGAGTGACTTCTCGATTTACCAAGAAACAAAAAAACCATGACGATGACAAACCATCTAGTCCACTTACAGTAGTAATAAAACTTTTGTGTGAAAATTAGCAGCTACATGTTCATTACATGTATGTAGCCTATGAGCTACGCTACACAATGACTTGCCTAAAGCTGCCAGCAGCTTGACACCTCTGAGGAGATCTTTGGCTCGTCCTCTGGATTTGGAGCCGAGGTATCTGTGCACTATACACAATGAAACCTCCTCAAGCGCCTCCATACTTGAGAAAAAACATGGAAACTCCTTTTCCACAAGTTATATTGGAATATTTATCCACGTGTCAATTTTACATGGTGGAGTTTTTTACGTCTTGTTTTCCAAAAGTAAATGCACTGGACTCTTTACTGACATGGGAGCACGCAGTCTATAAAAATGACTGTCATGGCACAATGGGATTAATGCGGACTAAACTCACTGAGAAACTCACTCTTCATACACCTCTTCATAGAAAATGAATCCCGTCCCAATAGAGCTTTTGTTTCAGTGAATTTTGAGTTGAAACCAGAGTACCAATGTTAATGAACCAGGACAAATGGGTGGAACTAGAAATGGCACAGCAATCCTCAGGAGCAGTGTCTCATCACAGTGGCTTCTGTAAATGGTTGGGATTGACACATTAGGCAGTGAGTGAACAGTCAGATCTTGAGGGTGATGAAGATGTTAAAAGCAGGAAAAAGAGGCAAGCATAAGAATCTGAGACACTTTGACAACAGCCAGACTGTGAAGGCTAGACGACTAGGTCAGAACATGTCCAAAACAACAGTGGACAGTCCCTCAGATACAGGATCATGGGCGCCGAGGGAGTAATTGAGGTAATCCATGGACGTTCCACCTCACAACTTACAGGAATTAAAGGATCTACTGCTAATGCCTTACATCTTGGTGCCAGGTACAGGATGCATTTAGAGGTTCTGTAGAGTCAAAGCTATACAGTATTAGTCAAGTGGTTTCAATGGTATATGTGATTGGTGTGTGTACAAGATGCACTGTGGTCTATATATATATATATATATATATATATATATATATATATATATATATATCAATTATGAATGAACCTCGCCAATTACGACATTCACTTGAAAACATGCCTCTACACAACCGGTAGTCAATTGTAGTTGCTGCAATCAAAGATTTATTGCTGGTCTCCTTAATGCTGTCCACTCTCTCTGGACATGTGAGGAGTGACATGACTCTAAAAATCTCAGAAAGACACCCCGTAGACCATCTATTCGCTTTAGTCTCTTCCAGTGTTTGGATAGCCACCAAGATGAACAGCCTGGTTGAACTTTGTTGAAACTGGGAGGTGGGATATGACAAGTCGAAAGCCTGGTGGTTTAGACAGTTCTGGATTTAGCTTGGTAACTGTAAGTTGCTGTACCACATACTGTCAGGTGAAAAAGCACTTCCACTTGTACTGAGCTATGAAAAGTGTATAGGTTGAGCAAGGACATGGGTGAGTGAGTGGTCTGGAGGTGAATATTTCACCATTTCTCACCATTTGTGTTTCGTATCAGTGAGATGTGGAATTCGTTTCAGCTTCCCCAGCTTTTTTCAAAGAAAATCCCCCATGGTTTGGTTTTCACAGGTAGAGAGAAAGGGCATTTCAGTCCATGCCTCACCTGTCAGACCATGTGTTCTTTCAGCTGCCATGCATTTTTGTACCTGCCTTTTTTGATGTCTAGACTGTGAGCTCTGAGCCAGGGCTTGGGACAGGCCGTTGCTGTTTTGTATCCCAGAAAGGCAGGACACAAGCCTCCAGTTCATGTCCTCACAATTTCATACTGCTATTGTGACAGAACCTCCTATCTCCAAAATAACTTAGGGAAGATTTGAGAGAGACAATTCAGACAATGGATGAGTTACTGCACAAATTTTAGGGTGTTATTTTTGTTTTATACCATTTTAGAAACAAAAGAAAATGAGAATCATGTAAAAGCTTGGGCACTCCATGAGATTTGAGCTCTCAGATCATATTAACCAGGGTCTCAGAGCTTAATTAGCTTGTTAGGGCAATGGCTTTTTCTCAGTCATCCTTTAAAAATGCAAGTTGATGCAAACTTTAAGTTTTATAAATACAGAGACTTCCCAAACCTTCCCAACAATCAGAAGTCTTGGGCTCCGCAAAGCTAAAATCTGGATCAGGATACAATCCACATACTAGTCACATACTAGGGTCCAGGCACTATTGTTTGGGGGTACAATGAGCAAAGGTGAAAAGGAGAAAAACAGGATACAGAATTTCATGCAAAGGACACCTCTCTAACTGTTAAGCTTGGGGGTTGATCAGTCATGCTTATGGCTTGTGTTTCAGCCAGTGGCACAGAATTCCTTTAAATAGCGGTAAATTATGGAATTAGACAAACTCAGGCCGAAGATGAAAAGAGGATACATCTTTCCAAATGATGTATATCAAACAAGCTTTTATTCCTAGTAATTTTGGACTGTTCCTATTGGTCCAATCTTAGTGTTCAAATAGTATCAAATATTCATACATAACTGATAATGATGTTGTTTCATAATCTGAGCTATTTTTACTTGTGGCCCTAACACAGCTCTGATCCAACAATTGTCTTTGTTGGCATCTGTTAACACTTGGTTTGCAAATGCTTGACAATATGGAATTCCCTCGTGTGGTTTTCTAGAGGGTTCTAAGGGATACCCTCATGTTAGATGATCTATTTTTGGCCATATTCCTGGTGCAGCAGTCTAGGTTTTTTGTTGGGTAATTTTTCCATACACCCCAAGCCGTTTCGTCCAAATGCCTGGTAGCAGTTCAAGAATAATCTTTGTCAGTTTCCAGGCTTCATTCAGGCCAGAATTCATTTTGTCTACAGATATATTCTTCTTTAAAGTGGATCAGGGGCTCGAGCGCTTAAAGAAAGTGGATCAAACCAGCACATATGAAAGCCCCCCTCAGTCTCAGTGGCAGCTGGCTCCTGGGATTTTATTTTCAGTTCCTGGTTTTGCACTGCTTTGAATCACTGCCTGTCCACTGGGACTTTACTTTATGTGCATCCAGAAGCGTTGGCATCTTCTGTTCTTCTGTTCTGCCAGAAGTTCTTTAGCAGGTCCAGGTGCTGCTGTAGCATCTGTGTGTGTATGTGCTTTCTTTTTTTTTTTAATTCCCTGTCTTGTAGAGTGAGGTCAGGCGGCGCAGACTATTTCAGCCGCACCTGCTAACTCTCTGATGCAAGTCGGGAAGTGTTACATCGAACAGCAGCCCTGCTGCCCTTACCTTTCCTCAGCAAAGAACTTGTCTTTATCTCCAGTTCTGTCTCTATATCTCTGAATGCATGGACATAGCTCTGTTGTGCGCTTGACCTCCACATTACAAACTCTACAAAAGTTTGCAATAACATTTCGAAAGCCAGGCAGAATCAAATGCTTAGTTGTGTGCAATACAACAGATGTTTATATCAGTGGTGTGACCCAACCCTCGACCTGGAGAGCTTCCCTTCTGCAGGTTTCAACTCCAACCCAAATTAAACACACCCCATTCAGCCAATTAAGGACTTCTGAACTCCTTAGTAAGTCCTGCAGTAATTAGTTGGGTCAGATGGGGTGGATTAGGGTTGAGTCTGCAGGAAGGTAGCTTTTCAGTAGTAGGATTGAAGACCTCTGGTTTATACATTTGTTGATTGGTAATAATACCAAACAGTCTCTTGTTAGAATTGCTTAAGATCTTCCCAGGACCTCTAGAAAAAGACTTATCTAGAACAGGCACATCACACTGGGTCCCCTCAACCTAACCTTTTATATTTAAATCACAAAGGCTGTGGTAATTCATTCAATACGGTGTTCAATGAGGAAGAATGCAGAAGTCTGCAATGCTGTGGCCTACATGGACATGGGTCTGACACATGCTCTAGAAAGTTCTCCTCCGTTCACACTGGTGTATTTGACTTGTCACTTCTTTCTCTGCATCACTATAAGGCTCACTGCTAACATCAGGTGGTTGATAAAGAATGACTGAGTTTGATGAGGAATAAAGGCTTTGTTTCAAGAAGTTAATGGAATGTTGTGAATGATGGTGGTGTTTCATGGAGAATGATGGTGTTTAGTGGAGACTGATGGTGTTTCATGGAGAATGATGGTGTTTAGTGGAGACTGATGGTGTTTGATGGAGAATGATGGTTTTTAGTGGAGACTGATGGTGTTTGATGGAGAATGATGGTGTTTAGTGGAGACTGATGGTATTTGATGAAGAATGGTGGTATTTGATGGAGAATGGTGGTGTTTGATGAAGAATGGTGGTGTTTAGTGGAACCTGGTGGTGTTTGATGGAGAATTATGGTCTTTGTTGAAGACTGATGGTGTTTGATGGAGAATGATGGTCTTTGTTGAAGACTGGTGGTGTTTGATGGAGAATGATGGTCTTTGTTGAAGACTGGTGGTGTTTGATGGAGAAAGATGCTGTTTAGTGGAAACTAATGGTGATTGATGATGAATGGTGGTCTTTGATGGAGAATTATGGTGTTTAATAGAGAATTGTGGAGAATTATGGTGTTTAATAGAGAATTTATTTCAAGATGTTAGTGGACATCAGAGAACGTTACTCTTTGAGTGGAATTTATTGTATGATTGAGAATGATGGTGTTTTTTTAGAGCATGAAGGTGTTTGCTGTAAAAATATACTGTTTGATGAAGAATAAAACTTTAGGGAGTTAGTGGTAAATGGCAGAGTATAGTGTAATCTTAGCTGGGGATTGATGGTGTTTTAAATGAGGACATTTGTTGGAGAATGTTGATGTTTGATGAATAATGCTGATATTTGAAACAACTGATAGATTTTTGGTAGAATTGATAGTGTTTATTGGAAAATTGTGGGTTGATTGGTGATTATCATTGTTTGTTGGATAATTTTAGTGTTTGGTGAAGATATGTTTGACAGAAAATGTTCTCATCTGATGGAGAAAGATGTTGAAATGGTAGAATTTGATTTGTTTTAAGACTTCAGCAGAAAACAGACTGAAATAGTTTGTTGGAGAATGTTGACGTTGAAAGGTCCTCTAAGAATGAGTTAGTTGTGTCCCTGAAGTCCTATCTTACTCTGTACATTTGTTCGTGTATAAAAAATTTGACTTTCTTCTTCTTATCTTAGTTCATGCAGTGTTGTTTAAAATAAAAGTGCCGTCCACTGACCAATCAAAAGAGTCCAAACTCTGGCAATGTTTTTTTTACTGAGGTACCTGAAAAGGGAACAGAGCCATACCAGCAGGGAATGATGTTATCAGGTCCTTCAGCTAGCCCACTGGGTCTGTGATAAGACCAAGGCTTCTAATACTGTAACCAGTGGGAGCTGGAAGACTTTTCTTTTAGACCCTAATTGTGAGGTGAAAGATGGGAGTCTGGACTGTCTTTTTATTGATTTATTGATTTATTTTATTTTTCAAATTAGTTATCTTATATATATATACTATATATATAAGTCTAATTTACTAACCTCTAAAATTCTACACTTACATATTATATCCAAAGCAATACTGTCTAATACACTGTTTGGAGAAAAGTGTTAAAAGTATTCGGACACCAACACATTACACCTACAGGAGTCACTATTATGGAGTTGGCCCCCTTTTGTGTTGAAGACTTTTATGGACCTCAGCTCTCAGTGAACCCGCTCTGTAACTGTACATGGTTTGTCATGCTGTGGCTGAGTTGCGGTGGTTCCTAAACGCTTCCACTTTTTAATAATACCACTCACAGTTGATGGTGGAAGACAATTGTTGTTGCAATGGTGGGTCCTATTACAGTCCCACGCTGGAATTTAGTGAGCTCTGTAGAATCACCCATTCTTACACTAATATGTGTGAGGATAGACTGTATGGCTAGGTGCTTGATTCTATAATCTTATGATAATGGGACTGAATGAAATTTCTGAATTTGATGATTAGTAGAGGTGTGTCCCAATACTTTTGTCCATATAATGTAAGTCTTAATCAGAACTTGAATTTATCACAGCAACGGAAGAAGAAATGGTAAAGGAGCTAAATCACGACAGTAAGCCTGGAACTTAAAGGAGGTTAAATAAGTGAATTCAGGACAAGTCATTTACTTTTGCCTCAGCGTCCCTCCGTCTCGCTGCATGTATGTATGTTCTGATGGAGAGTGGCGTTCTCATGGAGAAAAGCAGCTCTCACTCAGTACTGGAGTTGCTGAAATCCTTGACCTCTTTTTCAAGCTGTGTTCTGAGTGGGCCAAGTATCTGAAAACTCTGCTTTTCTGTTCTTAAACTGCAGAAATTGGACTTCTCTGCCGGAGGTGAAGGACTTTCACCTTAAATTCCTCTGATGTATCTCAGATGAATCTTCTTCTTTAGAAGTGTCCTCCACTATTCAGTCGCTCTACTTCAGTAACCAAGGTCGTTCATTGTGGACACTCTTTTGAAGACACGAGGAGGAATTTCAAGATCTAAATTATGTTGAAACTGACTACTTGTTTTATTTTTCCTTTTTTTAGATTTATGCTGTATCTGTCCAACATCCAGAGATGTTTTTTGGGACATTTAGGGGCCATAAGGGACATTTTTGAAGCTGCTTGAGGAAAATTACACTGCTCATATAACTGTAGATATCAAAAATGCATTCAATTTACACTTGTTTTTAATGCAGTCAACATACCCCACATGGACAAAAGTATTGGGATTTTTTTTTCTTCCAAAATCAAGGGTATTAAAAAAGGGGAGTCTTGCTGGAGTTGGAGATTTTTTTTTACTATATTTTGGAGAACTGACCTCTTCTCTACATGCACTAGAAAAGCTGCGTGTACACTTGCACACCTGTGTGAGCAATGGGTGTGACTTGAAGTAGCTGAATGTATTCTTTAGAAGAGGTGTACTTTTACTTTTGACTTTTACGTGATGTCACACAATGTGACAATTGATGATCTCCTGATTAAGGGGGAAATGCTACACCAGTTGGAAGCTCCTAGATTAAAGTTCTGTGCCTAAAATATGTGTACTATCAGGCTTCACCTAATAACTGTAAGTAGCTCTAAATGCCTGCAGGGTTTGCAATGGGACTCAAGTATGATGGGACTCATTCTTTGAGAAGAGTACAGTGCAATCAATGTCAATTAGATGTTGGATACTTTTATATTTACCCAATGTAAGACTATTTATGTCAACTTGAAAATGTAGGTCAGCATATATAAATAATTAAAAACAAATAATTTGAAACTAAGATTTAAAACATTGCTGCTGTCACAAAATATTTGTAGTAGTTTTGTGCAAAAACCTAACTTTCAAAAATTTAACTTTCAATGGAAGTCAATGTAAAAAGATTTTATTCCAGGTCATTTGAAACACTTCTATTGGTTCATTCATCATGGAATTTGGACACATTGGACACAAAAAAGACACTGTCAGATCCAAATCATGTCAAAAAGTATCGCAAAAATGGAGATGACAGCCAAAAAGCTTGACTTGGGTGAAGTGTAGCGTCTTCAACATGGGCTTTCAAAGGCTGGACCGCAGTCAAATTTCATTTGATGGCCTGAAAAGGAGTAACAATAAAATCTAAAAAACATCTGCCAGATTTACATTGTGTCAAAAATTTAGAAACAGATGCAAGATACAAGGTTTTTAAATTAAATGATATATTTTTTATTTTTTTCTGCTAAGGTAACAAAAATCTGCAAAAAGAATTTGCAGTATTAGATTAACACTTTTTTAAGTAAAGTCCCACCCATGGGATCCAAACACTTTAAAAGTAACAGAACACTCAGTATTAATTTTTCTGATTCATCAAAAATTTTCACTGATTAGTCTTCCCAAAACATACAGCGCATCTCTAAAACACAAGAATTGTCCATTCTTAAGTGGACTGTCCATTCTTAACAGAACTGCAGCAGCACCCTTACTTGTGAAAGGGTTTCATAAAGAAATATAGTGTTATTAATACATGACTATATAGTTATTACAAGCATATTATGAGGTGAGAAAAAATGTTTAATTGCTACCTTTAACCATTGCTTTACAAGGAGGAGGTTTAAACTGCTTTACAGAACCTAAACTAAACTAATCGATCCACTGAGACAGTAGTGCCCCAGTTTATGCATTTATAACATGCCAATGATGAAAGACATATTTCTAATGCTTCTCTAGTCAACATTATTGTTGGTTTTATTATCATCATCATCATCATAAAATAGGGCACTCATGTAAGAGGCTATGGAGCTAAACCAAAAACTGGCCAGCTTTTAATAAGCTCTTTCCAGATGATCAGGCCTAATGCTGCGGGAGGGTTATTTATTTATATTTTAATTCTCGTTTTGGATTTTTAAAATGAGCGCTGTGCACTTACTGACATTTTATACTTTTTTTGTTTTTTTGTACTGTGTTATTTGGCGCAGCGATTGCTTACTCATTTGCTGCCTTCCAGATTGGATGAGGCATTAGCGTGCTTACCCCTGCCCCCCCCTTCTTTTTTGCCATGAGATTTGTTTTTGAAAAATGTATGAATTCTCTGTTCCACACATTAATACTTTATCAAAAGCTTATTTTTTTATTTTCTCCCAAAAAACTGAAACCTTGTGCAAATCTCTATCTCTCTCTTTCTCAGCCTCTCACGTGCTCTCGCTCCACTCATCAGCGCGCTTTCAAGAGAAGCTGTCCAAATCTGCATCCACTGCTGTTTATATATTTATTTATTCACTTCAGATTAGAAAACTGAGCAGCTCAGGCCAGAGTCATTAGTTCAGATCATGTTTTTTTGTTGTTGTTGTTCCTAATGAAACAGCAATTTCAGATCTCAGAGGAGGTAAAAAAACACACTTGGTTTCAGGACAGTTTGTCACTCGTTTACACATTTCTAAAGAAACGTCTCGCCATGTTCAAAAAAGAACGTTTCTATGGCAACCGCAGCGGGACGGGATGTGAGTTGAAAAAGGTGCGGTGCGGTTCTGTTCTACTTCTTTCCGGCCTCTAAAAGGATCAGGAAAGTGTTTTTAATACGGTAGAAAGGCCTTCATAAGCTATTGAAGAGCCACTCTTCACCAGTCTGTGCCTGTAAAATACAGCTGCCAAACACTGCCATCAGCAACTACTGCTCAACACTACCTCTCTCTCTGAAGCGCTTTCATTCATTTTCCCTCTCCCCATCTTGCTCTCTCTCTCTATCTCTCTCTCTCTCTCTCTCTCTCTCTCTTTCTCTCTCTCTCTCTCTTACTGTCTCTCTCTGACTCTCTCTCGCTCTTTATTTCTTAAAAGGTAAGGCTAAAAGCTAACACTTGACTGACCAGCTAAAATCTCAGCAGCTAGTGACTGTGCCGAAACCCCAAAGACAGGGAGAGAGAGATAAATAGACAGATAGATAGACATACAGGCAGATAGACAGACAGACAAACGTCTTCATATTGACCAGGTTTGCACACACTGTAGCTGGTATTTTGGCCCATTCCTCCATGCAGATCCCCTCTAGAGCAGTGATGTTTTGGGGCTGTCGCTGGGCAACACAGACTTTGAGACCTCAGAGGGTTGAGATCTGGAGACTGGCTAGGCCACTCCAGGACCTTGAAATGCTTTCTACAGAGCCACTCCTTCATTGCTTGCGCAGTGTGTTTTGGATCATTGTTATGCTGGAAGACCCAGCCACATTCCATCTTCAATGCTCTCACTGATGGAAGGAGGTTTCGGCTCAAAATCTCAAGATACATGGCCCCGTTCATTCTTCCCTTAACACGGATCAGTCGTCCTGTCCGAAAAACAGCCCTAAAGCATGATGTTTCCACCCCCATGCTTCACAGTAGGTATGGTATGCTTGGGATGCAACTCAGCATTCTTCTTCCTCCAAACACGATGAGTTGAGTTTCATCTCAAGTTCATCTGACCACATGATATTCTCCCAATCCTCTTCTGGATCATCCATATGCTCTCTGGCAAACTTCAGACGGGCCTGGAGATGTAATGGCTTAAGCAGGGGGACAAGCCTGGCACTGCTGGATTTGAGTCCCTCTCGGCGTAGTGTGTTACTGACGGTAGCCTTTGTAACGTTGGTCCCAGCTTTCTGCAGGTCATTCATCAGGTCCCTCCATGTGGTTCTGGGATTTTTGTTCACCGTTCTCATGATCATTTTGACCCCACGGGCTGAGATCTTCTATGGAACCCCTGATCGAGGGAGATTATCAATAGTCTTGTATGTCTTCTATTTTCTTACAATTACTCCCACAGTCGATTTATTCACACCAACCTGCTTGCCTTTTGTAGATTCACTCTTCCCAGTGACCAAATATTTATTTTCCACCATAATTTACCAATCAATACTTTACAAATCCTACAATGCGATTTCCTGATTTTTTTCTCATTCTGTGTCTAATAGTGGAAGTGTACCTAAGATGAAAATTACATTCTAAATAGGAGAACTTGCACAATCAGTGGCTGACTAAATACTTTTTGCCCCACTGTAGATAGATAGATAGATAGATAGATAGATAGATAGATAGATAGATAGACAGACAGACAGACAGACAGACAGACAGATATACAGACAGACAGACAGATATACAGACAAACAGAGAGACAGACAGACTGATAGATAGACAGACAGACAGACAGACAGACAGACAGACAGACAGATAGATAGATAGATAGATAGATAGATAGACAGAGATGCAGTCCTGTTAAGTACAGTTTGGTCTAAGGTGGTTTTGGTTTTAAATGTATGCCTCTTAACAGAAATGAATACAGGTTTCTAAATGTACACATTCTTGGATGCCGCTGCTCTAGTGAAGAAAACACTTGAGCAGCAGTAAGTGATCCAGTCATTTATTCTCCCCCTCACTTCATCAACAGTCAGAGCTCATTTTTAAAGTGTGCTGATGAACAGTCACTGATCTGAAACAAACACAATCAATGCAGCCAGACTGATGGATATGCCAGCGCTTCCCTCACTCAAACACACACACCAACAGTACATCAACCAATACTCAATCAGATACACATTTAAACACACACACACACACACACACACACACAATCCAATAGCCTCAGTCCCTCAGTAAAGGGCCTGATGACACACACCATGCTGTCTCCTATTATGGTCAGACATAATGGCCACACTTTTGCCACAATTGTCTTCTCACAGTTTGACACAGTAATAGATGCAATGGGAAGCCATTTTGGCCCTTATCCCATTATGTATACACAGACCGTGCTATAGCTTTGCAATAGCACTAGTGTTGTTTGTCTAATAGCAGAATTGGTGTATTGTGTGAGCGCAGTGCTGTGCTGGTAATTGAGGTTGTACTGGGTGTGATTGAGTGGAGTGTGTTTCGAGATAAAGCTCCGGATGCTGCACGAGTTTACAGTCACAGCTCAGCAGGTCTGACTGTCTGTTTATGTGCAGAACTGCTGAATAATGCAGTAAGGAGGTTAATAGTGTGTATGGGTTAATAACGTCAGTGCTGACCTCCCTCTCTCTCTCTCTCTCTCTCTCTCTCTCTCTCTCTCTCTCTCTCTCTCTCTTTCTCAGCCTGCCTTCTCTTTCTTCTGTTTTTCCTCTCTTTCCTTCTGATCTCTGATTTCATTAATTGATAACATTTGTGGACACTCCAACTTCTTAGAGGTATTAAATGAAACAATGACAACTTCATTGCTCCACACCCCAATGCTGGGGGGCTTTATCCCCCTCTAGCTGATGCTTAGCATTAGGCATTAAACTGTCTATCTATCTAGACCTTAGACTCACATCAAGCAGCTCCAGAGTGTCCATCAGCTGAATTTTTCTAATAAAAAATGGTGTCCATAAACTTTTGGACATGTAGTGTATGTGCATGTCTGTCTGTCTGGCTTTTTATCTGCATTTGTATTCCTGTCTGTCTCACTGTCTCACCTCTGCCGCTGTGTCTGTCTCAGTATCTGGTATGTCCCTGTTTCTGTCTGTCTGTCTGACTGTATATCCGTTTGATTATCTGTGTTTCTATCTGCATGTCTAACTGACCTTCTATCTGTCTGTGTTTTGCTCTGTCTGTCTGACTCTCTGAGGATCTGTCTTGACTAACTGTATATCTGTCTACATATCTATTTGTGTTTGTCTGTCTGACTGTCTCACTCTCTGTGTTTCTGTTTGACTGCCTGACCATCTGCCTGACTGACTCTCTATCTATCTATCAATCTGTCTGTCTCTCTATTTGTCTACAATTCTGTGTGTCTAACTGTCTCACTCTCTGTGTTTCTGTTTGACTGACTTTCTCTACAATTCTGTCTATTTGACTGTCTGTGTTTCTGTTTTTCTGTCTAACTATCTGTTTTTTGTCTGTCTGACAGACTGTCTTTGTCTGGTTGTGTTTCTGTCTCTCTGTCTGACTGGCTGTCTATGTCTGTCTGTGTTTCTGTCTGTCTGTCTAGCTATCTGTGTTTTGTCTGTGTGTTTCTGTCTGTCTGTCTGACTGGCTGTCTATGTCTGGTTGTGTTTCTGTCTGTCTGTCTAACTATCTGTGTTTTGTCTGTGTGTTTCTGTCTGTCTGTCTGACTGTCTTAATTATGTTTCTTTGTCTCACTATATGTAGTTCTGTCTCTCTTTCTCACTATCTGTGTATCTGTCTGTCTGACTTGCTGTCTATCTGTCTGTCTCACTGAATGCCTGACTATCTGCCTGCCTTTCAGTTTTTTTCTGTGTCACTGTAATGTTGGCCTGTACTGTTCTGTTATTTTAAGCACAGACACACAAGGGTAAATAAAGAGACTAAGGGACTCTGAAACCGCCAAGGCTTTAACCCAAAGCTCAGCGGGTAAGCAGAGTTTTGAAATACAGCTAATCCAGTGCAGACAGTCAGCAGAGCAAAACGTCCATCCTTACACCAATTACACAGCAAATGTCCAGCATGTCTCTTTCCTGTTACTGCTCTGATCAGTGGTATTTTCAAATCATAATTGAGATCTTTGTAAGTCATTTCTTAGGAAGGCTTTCATAATTCTGGCCCCTATCTACCGCAGAACGCTAGAAAAATTATATAGTCCATACTTACATATAGTATATCGTCACTGTCCAATGAAATAATTGTATCTGCAAATTTGACTTTACAGGAGAAGGCAAAATGTTCTTAACCTTAAATGGAAGTCAATGTAAAATAAGACTTTATTCTGAGTAATTTAGAGCATTTCTATTGGTCCATTCATCCAGGATTATTTACACAGTGTACAGAAGCAGCTACAGGCTTCAAACCATGGGGAAAACTAAAAACAGACAAAAGGGACATATCTAATTACATTCCCAATTCCTTAATTTTTATTCTATTTTTACACCCTTGTTCATATTTTATTTGTTTTTTGTTTTTTTTTATTCGTAGTAGGCCCCTGAAAATGTGGTCTTAGGTTTTAGTGGGTTACAGTGGGAATATGAAATAAATGTGATGAGTAATTACATACAGGCTAGTAGTGTGATGAGTAGTGGCTGGATTAGTACTAGTAATTGACCAATTGACCAATGTGTCATTAACTAGATATTGAAATATTGAGGGCATTTTGTCTAAGAGGTTGTTGCTTGAGATCAATTAAGCATTGCGGCCATAGTTATGTAACTCCATCGAGTCTTTAATTACCAGCCTAATAGGCACTTCCATAGCCGGAGTCTGGAGAGAAAAAATCTAATGGTCTGTATTTAGCTCACATGGAGCACTGGATTATGTAATTCCCGGGCAGGATAGGGAAAAAGGGAAGACAGGGAAAACTCAAACGCTCTTTTGTAATAACCCGGCGAGCAAATCGCTCAGAGACACCTTTCTGAACTTCCAGCATGGAGCCAGTGTATTCCACACAGCACATCAAAAGAAGCGGGAGTGTGGATCAGCTGCCGTGGGTTTTCTGTCTGGGAGGGTAAAGCAAGTGGGGGGCCGGGATAATGAAGCTGACGCTGGGTCCAGAGAGTCCAGAGTATCGAATGCGGTAATAAACGTTCTGCTGATTCCAACACGCACCAAATACTAATGATGAGCTGAGACATGATATGGTAGTGGAAATGTTCCTGACGTGGTCCTCATTTTACATTTCCCTCTCCAGAAAAATGTGTCTGAGAATGTATCAGTTGGTGGAAAATGGCTATTAGTTACACAGTAACACACACTGCATTTTTTTTTTGCTAGAAATCTTTAGGAAATCATTAAGCTCTGGAAAACAGTGTACATTCCCAAACCAGGAATTCTGCAATATCCATGAATATCACAATTCTAAAATTAGAATCCTAAATGTTTAATCTCTATTACTATTACATTGCATGGCCATTGAATTTGCAACATTCCTGAATATACATGTGTAAATCTTCAAATCCCTATAATCACGTCGGTAATTTTTAACATGGGGAATGTTAAAAATTACCGACGTGATTATAGGGATTTGAAGTTTCAAATTCACAAACTTTACCTTTCAGAACTGAATTCAGTTCTGTAAAATCCCTAAATTGTTGCATTCAGTAGAATTATTTTAGCATTTACATTTTTAATTTCCTAAATTTAGATCTGTTCATTCAGATTTTTTTAATTAAATTTAATTCCCAAAATTTTAATGACTGACCACTTTTTTATCCCCAAATTTTAACACTCCTTCATTCAAATCAAATCAGAAACGAAATCATTCCAGTATTTTATAACTTTAAATATTTTATCTTCTAAGTATTATAGTAATATATTTTATTTTAATTATTCTCCAAGCTATTACATTGACTGGACTATTAGATACGCCTTGAATCTTCACACTTCAGAGTCTGTAGCTCATCTGATGATTCCCAATTTGTTAGCCATAACCTTACCCTTGCCTACAGCAGATGAGTCACATTCGATATACACAAATGTTAAAATGTGACTGCACACATCAAAGTGTATCGGTTGAGTCAAGTTACTAAAAACTAATTGTGATCCTAATGAATACATTAATAAATAAATATATATAGTATTATTATTTGTTCACATTTATCACTTTCAGTAATGAAATAAAATTTACCTGAATATGGAAATAACAAAATAACGTGACTTTGTGTAGTGAAGTTAATGTTGAGTTTATAACGTTTCTATTGGTCAATTTGTCATCAAATTCCCACATGATGTAAAGGGCAGCTGGTGTTTTCACACAGTGTAAAAAATGAAAGGAAATATGAAGTAGCAAGGTCTTGGCCTGACAGTGACGATACATCTGTGTGAGCTACTGTTGCTTCATCATCCAAATGGGAATGTATGTTGCAGTGTGCTAATACAGTAGATCCTGTCTCCCTTAGCGAGGACACTTTGACATACAGGAAGGATCACGACGTCCATATGTTCTGCTTTTCTCCTGCGTTATTGCTCTCATCACTTCTGTAGGCCCCTGCTGTTTGGATGAAGAATGAAATGCACTGAAAACTCTGACCTCCCTCTAACCTGGAGAAATGTCTCCTGGGTGTGTATGAGTGAGTGTGCGTGCACCTACTGTGTGTATGTATGTATGTATGTGTGTGTGTGTGTGTGTGTGTGTAACTCATTTGTAATCGATTTGCTGGCTGCTGCCGTTTTTTCCCTCAACGCTAACCGAGACAAGTCTTTCCTCGTCCACCTATCCTCTCAATCTCTCTGCTCTCAGCTCTCTCTCGCTGTCTCTCTCCCTCTCTCTGTCTCTCTCTCAATCCTTCCATCCCTCTGTTCCTATGCATGACGGGCTCCAAATGACCTGTCACAGCTCCGTCTCTCCTACACAAATCGAACGAACAGAGCGAACAGACCCAGACTGTTGGACACAGGTACCGGATCTTTTGATTCAAGTTTTCCATAAGACACACAGTAAAAGTCAAATGCTGGTGGTAATGTTTCAAAGTTGGATTAAGGAAAAACATTTCTGACATGTTCCTCTTTTCAAGTTTTATTACTGAATTTTTTTTTATATAAAAAAAGTTATTTACATTATTTATATCATGTCAATTTTTTCACGGAATCTTGCAGAAAAAAAGCCATGATAGAGATGGTCAAGATTTCAACATTGCAACAAATTCAAAAAGTCAAGTTTTCAATTTCTCAATTCAAAGCTTTCAAAATGTAAAAATTCCAAATGCAAATTCATAATTTTAGAGTAAAATATCCATAATTTAATTATCCTATTTAGTGGCCACTTTTAAAAATCCCCCCAAACTTGATTGAATTCATATTCCCTAAAATTTTATTGAATTCAAATTTTAAATAAAGAAACTCATGAATACAAATCCCTAAATGTTTATTGTCTAAGTATTCTGCTCAACTGTTACTTTTAGATTTACTGAATTAAAACCCCCAAATCTATAAAAAGCTTTGAATTCAAATCTCACATTTATAAACTTTCTGAATTCAAATACCTAAATGTTTATTGTCAAGATTGTAAACTCTCTGGACACTTTTAACATTCAAATCACAAAAACAAATGATCTTGAACACATATTCCCTAAAGTATAAACTGCTTAAACTCTAATCCAAAATGTAAAAATTCTTGAATGCAAATCCCTTAATATTTATCATCTGAAATGTTCCATTTAGTGGCCACTTCCTGAATTCCTGAAGTTAAACACCAACATTCATAAAAGGTCTTGAATTTAATTTCTACATTTTAGGCTTTTTTTTAGGAATTTTAATGCAAAATTATTACACATAGTTAAATTTTATAATTCTTAAATTCAAATCACAAAAATGAAAATCCTAATTAAAATATTGATATTGAACCAAATGTTTTTAAATCATAACCAACATTTGAAGAAGGTGTTGAATTCAAATTCCTACATTTAAAAATTCCTAAATGCAAAATGCCAAATGTTTATTGTCTAAACTACAATAAGTTACATTAAGTGGCCACAAACTCAAATTTCTATATTGATGTCATGGCGTGCTAGGCCAGACGTGAAGGGATGCACACTCGCAGAGATGGAAAAAAAACACCAAGGGAACGAAAAACATGAGCAGCAATGAGAGGGGAAACGTGAGCAAAACCAAAACGTGACAACACAAAGGGCGAACATAACAGACCTGGGACTGGGAGGAGTTAGGAGCTGAGCGGGCACTCCAGCGACACTCAATACATAGACAAGGAGAACTGGGGAACCAGCAGCTAGACAAAACGACAAGGCAGACCTAACCTGAAACAGCAGCGTGCTTCTGCTGCGAGCGTGGGTACCCAGTAAATCCTGACAGTGAGCGAGCGAGCCTCACTGATAACGTGGTTGGCAGGGTGACCTGCTCCTGAATCGTGGATACCGAGCCGAAGCTGACCGTAACACACCTCTAGTCATATGGGGAGCCTCTCGAGTGACCTCAAGGTTCCAAACGATACAATTCTCGGCATTAAACCATGGCGTTATGGCGCGATACCGAGGGCCTGACAATTGATAGAATTCTTAAATTCAAGTGCCTTGTTTTAAACTCCTACATTTTTTTATTCCCAAATATAAATACCTAAATGTTTATTGTATAAATGATTACATTCAGTATCCACATTCTAGCAATCCATTGTGCTATAATCCAAACTAGTTGTGTACTTGGTCTCGTGGTCTCTGTGTCTGCTGTAGTATTTTCTTTTAGCCTTCCTTTCCTTTCCTTTTTATCATGCACTGCCTCAGCCTGGCCTTTGTGTGTGTTTCCCATCTCTCTTATTGCCATTATGCTTAGAGGTGGTGGCATTTATTTGATTTGATTTGATTAGCTGATGGTGATGTGTGGTCCTTAGGACCACTGTAGGCCAAAATGTAGTATGCCCAAAGTGACCCATGTGAGCTGAGCCACACTAATAATACGTTTGAGTTCAGAATTTCTCTGCTTCTCGTTCTCAACAGCCCACCGATCACATTTCATGTCCACGTGTGGATACGTGTGTTTAGCTGCTATGCATATACACGTCTTTGGACAAAAGTACTGGGACACCTGCTCATTCATTGTCTCCTCTAAAATCAAGGGCATTAAAAAAGAGCACATCCTGCTTTTGTTGGAGTAACTGTCTCTTCTATCCAGGGAAGAAGGCTTCCTACTAGATTTTGGAACACTGCTGTGAGGATTTGATTGCATTCAGTGACAACAGCGTTAGTGAGGTCAGGATGATCACCACCCCACCTCTCCAACTCATCCCAAAAGAACTGGATGGAGCACCATCCTTCCATCATTTCAGAGAACACAGTTCCACTGCTCCACAGCTCAATGCTGGGGGGCTTTAGACCACTCTAGCCCACACCTGGCATTAGGCATGATGTCAATAGGTTAATATTTATCTGCTCCAGAGAGTCCTATTCTATTGGCAGCACTTCTCTACAGGGACTAGACAAGATTGTGTGTCTATTTGTGTGTCTATATGTGTCTATGGCAAATGACACTGATTGTGTTTGAGTGGACGTAACA